>NC_064420.1:48810000-48855000 GCF_023375975.1 Astyanax mexicanus
CTGAATAAAACAGCCTAACTAAAGGCAGAGAGACAGAGCCAGAAGGTAACATAAACATGGAGGCTCCCTGAAACACCAGCATCCACCCACTCCACTGTCATCTCAGTTTACCCACAATTCCCTATGTCCATAAACTCGTATCATATTATTTGATAAAGAGCATATATTTGACTGCATTGATTGATACAGCTGTGGAAAAAAAAAACTAGAGACCACGTAAAAATGATGAGTTTCTTTGATTTTACCAAATTGAAAACTTCTGGAATATAATCAAGAGGAAGATGAATGATCATAAGCCATCAAACCAAGCTTATCCAAAAGCAGTGTGTAAGACTGGTGGAGGAGAACATGATGCCAAGATGCATGATTTTAACTGTGATTAAAAACCAGGATTATTCCACCAAATATTGATTTCTGAACTCTTAAAACGTTATGAATATGAACTTGTTTTCCTCGAATTATTTGAGGTCTGAAATAATAGGATTGATAAAAGCTCTAAATGACAATATTTTTATTTGATTCAGAAACTGAAGTCATCTCTATTTATTTAAATAAATGTCAGAATAAAGTTAATGTATGTTAATATTTAACTTTACTTTCACAACAGTGACAATACATACTTATATATCTTCTGGTACTATATTATATTCTTGCTCTCTCTCTCTCTCTCTTTCTCACTCTCTCTGACACTCTTTTTCACCTCTTTCTCACCACCCCCTCCACCCCCCGGCTTTGTGTATGATGCTCTGCTGTCGAAGGTTCACCTTGATGGGATGCTCTGAAGGAGAAATATAAATTATGCAATACAGTGCTGCTGAATTATGGCTCGGAGACGAGTTGTCATCACGTTCTAATCGCTGTCAAACTCACGCCGCACGACTGAGCACGAGCGTACGGAGCCGCTATAACCCCCAATAACGAGTGTCAAATCAATCCACACTCAGGTTTACCGAGTGTTCTCAGGGCGTTTTCACACTAACCTTTTTTACCAACCCAGCAGAACCTGTTTCGTGAGATTGGTACGTTCTGTGAAGTGTGAAAGCTGTGCTGGAGACCTGGATCAGTCTAGAGCACCAATCATCTCTGCTCCCAGTGCTATGTGTGCGGTCAAGTGATTGGTTCATTTTGTAAAATGTCCTTATCGTGTTCACACTAGACACTAAATACTGTTAACTGCCTCAAAAAAATCAATGTGTTCATAGTATTAGTCAGACAATCACGCAAATAACTTCGGTAACACTTTCTATGAATGTCATCTCTATAAGACTCTATAAACATACTCATAGCACATTAAAATGCATTCATAAGGCATCATAAAAAAAACATGGCTATAAATATTTATAAAAAAGTACAACCCATCATAGCCATGTTTATTGTGCATCATGAACTGTGATTATAATGCATTAATAGCTGTGTTTATAACATGTTATACATGAATAGCAACAAACACCCAAAGTCCCAGCTTGCAGAATTGTGCATTATGACTAAAAAAGCCTCCAACTTATAAAAGCTTCCAAACCCTCAATAATCCTAGAAATATATTTTAATCACTCATACATACATACATACATTATTCTAGTCTTGAAAATAATATTATAGTTATAGTCACTTATAATGTATTATAACAGGTCTTTGTGCGCTCTAGGTAAAGTGCCAGACCTTCATTGTGGGACTAGATTATTAATGATAGATATAAACGATAATATTTTAACATATATATTATAAGCACAGCTTATAATGTATTATGATCACAAGTCATAATGCTAAATAAACATGGCTGTAGTGGGTTATGCATTTTTAGAAATAGTTATAGCCATGTTTATAATGCCCTATGATTGCATTATAATATGTTATAAATGTGGTTATAGAGTCTAATAGAGATGACATTCATAGAAAGTGTTACCGTAACTTCTTGCTCCATTTGCTTAAATGTAATTGGATGGGGTTAACAGCTCTAATACAGCCAGCCTCCAAGAGGTATTTTGTTTTTTTGGCTTTACTTTTCCTACATTATCCTATAATATATATATATGCAGTCTTGTAAAGTTTTAAGAGTTCAGAAATCAATATTTGATAGAATAATGCTGGTTTTTAATCACAGTTTTTTTCATGCATCTTAGCATCATGTTCTCCTCCTCCACCAGTCTTACACACTGCTTTTGGATAACTTTATGCTGCTTTACTCCTGGTGCAAAAAATCAAGCAGTTCAGTTTGGTGGTTTGATGGTTTGTGATCATCCATCTTCCTCTTGATTATATTCCAGAGGTTTTACATTTGTTAAAATTAAAGAAACTCATCATTTTAAAGTGCTCTCTTATTTTTTCCAGAGCTGTGTATATAGACGTGTGTGTGTGTGTCTACTGAAAAGAAGGGAATACCTTCACTCACTGTAGAGTAACACACATAACTATACACCACACACACACACACACACACACACACACACACACACTCTCCCCCTTCATTTTCTCTGTTGTCCTCCTACACATACTGATCCTTCCCCTTTCATGTGCAAAGCAGATGTAGTCAATTGACATGCTAATGAGACACACACACACACACATGTACGTGTACACACACACACACACACACACACACACACACACACACACACACAGACAACTCCTCCTCTTGCTCTCTTTATGTGGAAATGATTAGAACTGAGTTCAGCTCTTACCCCCGAGAGAGAGAGACCAGCCCTCACACGTGTGTGTGCGTGCGAAAAAGAAAATTATATATATATATATATATATATATTTTTTTTTTATATATATATTTTTTTCCAAACAAACTATCATATAAAATATAAATATAAAAAACACTTTTTAAATATGAGTTTATTTATTAAGGAAAAAAGCTGAGTTCAATTTCACTACTAACCACAACCAGACCTGATTACTGCCAGACCTGTAGAATCAATAAATCACTTATATAATAGAACCTGTCTGACAACATGAAGCAGATAAAAGATCTCATTTAAAAAGCAGCACATTATTATTATTATTATTATTATTATTATTATTATTATTATTATTATTATTATTATTATTATTATTATTAAACCCCCATCTGAAGAAACTCAATAACAGATGAGAAACAAAGTCAAAATTGATCATCTATCAGTCTGGAAAAGGTTATAAAGTCGTTTCTAAAGCTTTGAGACTCCAGAGAACCACAGTGATTCACTATTATTATTCACTAATGGAGAAAACATGGAACACTGGTGAACCTTCCCAGGAGTGACCGGCCGACCGAAATTACTGCAAAGGGGCATGAAGAACTCATCCAGGAGATCCCAAAAGAACCCAGAACAACATTTAAAGAACTGCAGGATCTCCCCAGATTTATCATTCATCCAGTAAAAAAGTAAAACATCTAGTATTCAAATTGGTGTACACTAACAAATATTAAAGAGAATTTTTATATTATATATTTATTAGTTATGTTAATGCTGACATACGGAAAAGAAAAAAAGTAAGATAAGCAATTACTTAATTTATACAATATTAATAATAAATAATAATAACAAATAAATAATTTTAGTTAAAACACACAATTAAATTTTTACATAATCTCAAATATATGTATTTTGTAAACAGACAGAAAGTTGCGAAACTTTTTTTTAAAGTAAATTTTACTCATAATTTTTTTTTCAGTGAAACCTAATTAATAACTATTAACAAGCTCTTTTATAGGCTTTTTTCAAACCATTTATAGATGAGAGATGGTTCTTAAAAAAAAGGGTATCACTTTAAAATAAGACTCCCATTATAAAGGGTTTACAATGCTTTACTTTACGGTTAGTTTATTAATGGTTACTAATTAGGTTGTAAATGCTTTACGAATGATTAATAATCAGTTATAACACATATACGTAGAAAGGGCAACAATGACCTGTTGTTTGCCAAATAGTGAACCCACAGCCATCTATATTGTTGCCTTTTCTACGTATGTGTTATAACTGATTATTAATGATTTTAAGGCATTTACAACCTAATTAGTAACCATTAATAAACTAATTGTAAACCATTTATAAACTCTTTATAAAGGTAGTCTTATTTTAAAGTGGTACCAAAAAAAGGATATGTTTGATGCCACATCCTGACATGATAGAAGTGTGTGTGTGTGTGTGTGTGTGTGTGTGTGTGTGTGTGTGTGTGTGTGTGTGTGTGTGTGTGCCTGCAGTGCTACAGGAGACAGGGGACAGTGCAGGCTCTGAGGAGACAGCAGTAATTAGAGTGGTCCCTCAGCATCAGGACCGGATGTGTCTCCCAGCATCACCCCACCAGAGAGAGGCTGAGGCAGGGGAGCGGTGGCTGGGGACGGAGCGCTGGGCGGCTGGGCCGGCCCGCAGGAGCTCCTCCACTCCGTGCTCCACTGTACAAAACACAACCGAGTTTCACAGACTGATGTAAAACATTGTTATGGTTCAGGTTGAGCTGTTATTGTGCTTCAGATTAACCCCTTAAGCTCTAATAATCCTTTACATACCACTCTATATCTCTCAAAGGCAGACTATAATAAATCATAACTGGATTGATTATGTTTGGACTCACATTAAATTAAGTGTTTTTCATTATTTGTTTTATATATTTTGCATTGCAGATTAACACTTCTACTATCTACCACTACTATCTAAAATATGAAGAAAAACATGTGGAATATTTGAGTGGATTTTTTTTTTTATATATATTTTACATTCTTAGATGACAACTTTTCTTAGTCAATTTTATGAGGTAGAATTACCTGAAATTTGTGAAGTAGAGTCACCTGGAATTCAGGCTTTCAGTTAACAGCTGTGCTGAACTCATCAAGAGTTAATTACTTGAATTTCTTGTCTCTTAATGTGTTTAAGAGCATCAGATGTAAAGAACTACTCAACTAAGTAAAAAACAATTCAAGAGTTCTTGAGAGCATCCTTAAGTGCAGTTGAAACGACCATCAAAAACGTTATAAGGATTAAACTGGCACTCATTAGGGCTCGACAATTAAGTTTGGCTGCGTACCAGATTTTTTCCAAGCCATTACATGGTGGCCACAAAAAAAATAAACAGTTTTATAAAATGTAGTGTAATGGGATGAAGTGCCACAGACTAGTAGCTCTCCAGCCCAGAGGGTTGTTGAACCCAATTGCAGAACAGTTGATCTCAAAGCAGGTAAACCCAAGAAGAAAGAAATAAAAAACTAAATAAATAAATAAATAAACATACCGTCAGGGTCGTGGCCCAATACACTACCACTGCCCCAGCTAGTGAATTGGGACACAGCTGGGAAAAAACGCCCTTATAAGGAGATATGGAGCCCAAGAACGGGCGGAAAAATGAGAACGGGTGGAAACTAAAGTCACGCCGAGCGCAACAGAGAGAGAGAGAGAGAGACAGGGGAGGAATATAAACAAAAGCTCACCATAGATGATCAGTGATGGTTTGGAGAGACATGTCTGTCATCTGCTGGTGTTGATCCACTGTGTTTTATTATCAAGTCTAAAGTCAGTGCAGTTTTATATTCCCACAAAATCTTACAGAATCACTTCATGCTTCCCTCTGCTGCTGACAACTTTAATGGAGATGCAGATTTCATTTTCCAGCAGGACTTGGCACACTGCCCACACTGCCAAAAGTACTGCAGCTCAGATTTAATGCTGTTTTGAGCATCCCAAATGTGAGCTATGGTTTATTTAAGGTTGAATTTATGATGTTGGAACAACGTGGCCATATCAACTTTAACTTGCTTTTCAAAATCAACACCAAATTCAACGTTGATTCTACCCATAACATCAGCATTGGAATGCCAGCTAGGGTTTATCCCCAATTCTCATGATTCCCCTCTGCTGACAACTTTTTATGATGCGGATTTTATTTTCCAGCAGGAATTGGCACGCTGCCAAAAGTACCAATTGGTCTTATATAATATTCTAATTTTCTGAGACACTGATTTTTTTTTTTTTTTTTTTTTATTGGCTGTAAGTCATAATAATCAACAATAAAATAAATATAAGTGTTTAACCCTTGTGTGGTGTTCGGGTCTGTGGGACCTGACAGTATGTTTGGCCAAGGGCTAATAAACATTGCTTCATTTGTAAATTTGAAACTAAACAAATTTTCTACTCATATCTTGAGTTTAATTCATTTTCTTTTACATTTTATAAAAAAAAAACTAATAAAAAAAGAGTAGCACTTTTTAAAAGAAATGAAACATAAGAAAGGTAAAGGGCAAATATTAACCATGTAAGCTTTATATAAGTTTATATTGCTTGACATTTAGGTGAAGCGAGCATGTGTAAAGCATTTTAATGTAAAATTCCTAATTTTGCTGAATTAAATACAAGTAACAAAGAAAACGAGTAACAAAAATATGAACACCACACAAGGGTTAAAATAGATCACTCTATTTGTAATACATCTATATAATGTATGAGCTTTACATTTTCAACTGAATTACTGAAATAAAGTAACTTTTTTAATGATATTCTATTTTTTTGAGATGCACCTGTACATATTAAACCTGATAAATATAGCCCAAGTTACTGAGCCCCTCCACAGCATGCAAGTGGTGGTCTTCACGCGAGGCCAGCACTACGTCCCTCACACCGCGGCTATCGACTGGCTCCGGGGGAATCAATACTGAAATGATGGGCCTCTTATTTCTTCCCCATCCGTCCATCCGCCGGGCCGCCGGGCGCATGTTAATTTTATGAATTATTGAGAGAACAGTTACTATTGATTGGCCGGTGAGATTGTTGGTGGGGGGCGAGCGTTAGCACGGCCAGGCTAACACCGACAGGTCAAATCCTCCAGCTAAGGTTTAAGTATCCAGTAAGACTCCTGACCTGAACAGGGTCCGGGTCAAAGGTCGCTGCAAGGCCAGAGTTGACACTATGATAGGTGAGTTTCCTTTCTCCTGAGCTCTCTGAGACTTCACCGTCTTTCTCTCTTTCTCTTTTTCGAGTAGATTTAACTTTCAGATTGTGATTTTCTGTACAGCACTGTTTATTTAACTCCATCAGAAAAAAAAAAACAAAAAAAAAAAAACATAAAATAATGTTGAGGGATTATTTTTTCGTGTTGAGGTTTGGGGAGCGAAGCGAAAGCACTTACTGCTTTAACTTCACATTGTAGCTGGGTTCCAAAGAGTAGACAGCCTCCAAAACTCTTTAAAAGTACCTCCTAAAAGCGCATCTGAGTTGCCAAGATAGCAACAAACGTCTGACTGTTGACGTCTGTCTAGGTTGTATTTAGTCAGTGGAGCTCCTGACAGTAATATTCCTGAACACACCTAATTTCCAGAACACCACACCCCATGCTCATAGATACACTCACCATCCACTTTATTAGGTACACCTTGCTAGTACCGGGTTGGACCCCCTTCTTGCCTTCAGAACTGCTTTAATCCTTCGCGGCACAGATTCAACAAGATACTGGAAACTCATTCCTCAGAGATTCTGCTCCATATTAACATGAGAGCATCACGCAGTTACTGCAGATTTATCAGCTGAACATCCATGATCTGAATCTCTCAACACTCCACCACATCCCAAAGGTGCTCTAGTGGATCTATGAGATCTGTTATTGTGACTGTGGAGAAAACTCCAGTACAGTGAACTCAGAACTCATTGTCTTGTGTTGAAGAAACCAGTCTGAGATGATTCTCTTGTGCTTTATAACATGGAGCATTACCCTGCTGGAAGTAGCTTCAGAAGATACAGGAACACTGTGGTCATAAACGGATGGAGGACATGATCAGCAGCAAAACTCAGCTAGAGCTGTGGCATTGCTTAATGACACGATGCTCAATTGGTACTAATGAGCTAAATACCAAAGTGTGTCAGGAAAATCTCCCCCACACCATTAAACACCTCCACCATTACCAGCCTGAACCAGCTGTTGATACAAGGCGGGATGGATCCATGCTTTCATGCTTTCATGTAGTTTGACGCCAAATTCTGACTCTACCATCCACTAGAATGTAGCAGCAGAAATCATCCATCAGAGACTCATCAGATCAGATAATCAGGTTTTTCCTTCTATTTAATCTTCTATTTTCCAGTTTTGGTGATTCTGTGTTTGAATTGTAGCCTCAATTTCTTCTGTTCTTATCTGCAGGAGCTGCACCGGGTGTGGTCTTGGTCTTCTGCTGCTGCTGTAGATCATCATCCTCCTCAAGGTTGGATGTCTGATGTTCAGAGATGCTCTTCTTCTGCAGACCTCGGTTGTAACGTGTGGTTATTTATAGAGTTACTGTTGCTGTTTTGCTGTTGGTTCTATCATCTGGCATCAACGAGGCCAAATTTGCTCCCACAGAACTGAACTGATATCAGCTCACTGTGTCACGGAGTGACCCAGGCAGGGAGACGAGGAGGCGGACACAAGTGCAGGTAGGAGCGAAACGAATAATTTAATAAATAAATAACAAAGATAAACAAAGAGACAGGCAACAAATAAACATGTAAACATAAAACAGGGAGATATATACAAGGAACTGGGGAATAAACTAAATAACGGAAAATAGATAAACATATAACCAAAAACCAAAACAAACGAGAAAAACTAAAGAACATAAACTAAACCAACTAGAGATAATAATGAGAAAATAAACAGGGAATATATATATACAAGAAGATAAACGTGAAACAAGGGACTAAGGCTAAGAAAACAAGGTAAACACTGAGCATGGGAAGGTGCATAGACCGACGGAGGACAAGGTGGCATGATCCTCTTGGCCATGTCTACATGCCTAAATGCATTAAGTTGCTGCCTGTGCTTGGTGCATTTGGACATATGTACCTAATAAAGTGGACGGTATGTGTTTATTCACACGCACTGTTGTTATTTATACACAGGGTTTAAGATAGCGATGAGCATTGTGATGTGCCTTGCATAGCATGTAAGATAGGACCCAAAGTGTTTGCTTGTGTCACTTATCCTCCTAATGAAAAGTAAAAAAAAAAAAAATATATATATATATATATATAAAGCTTTAAGTTCTCCAGCGTTTGACAGGCAGTGTTCAGCTGATCCTAACACAGTGCCGTTCTCTCCGGGAGTCCCCGGGGAGCCTGCTCAGACCTGCCCCAGTGCGTCACTCTGGGCTAATCATGTCACTGAAGGGGCAAAGCGGGGTGAAAAGGATTTTCCCAGGCGAAAATCCCGCCTGCGAGCGTTTCCAGCAGCGCCTGAGCCGGGTCCTGAACCGGGTTTGATTATTATTGTTTCAGGTTGAGTCTCCAGATAAAGATCTCCGCTGAGAGTCGTAGCGAACGCCGCAGTCGATGGAGATTTCAGACGGAGGAAAGCTGCGTATTCTTCCAGCCTTTCTCCACATGAACATGCTGAGATGTTTCCCCTCAAAGGCGTAGGAGCGGATTTGATATTGAAATCAAAGCCCACATTTGCGGAATTACAGTTAATCGGTTAATTTATTATTAGTTAAATTCAACTAAAGGTGACTTTACACCCTAAACATGTTACTCAACATTACATTTACTGTTATTAGAAAAAATTATGCATGCAATGCCTGAATTATATACATGTATATGACAAAAACTTATCAGTTATCACCTAATATTTAAAATAATATAACAACAGATTTGGTTAATATTTTTATTATTATTATTATTGGCATGTCAATTCTGTTGCATATTTACATTTTCTCCACTTTTTAAAAAAACAAAAACCTCAGTAGCGTTGGGTCTTGTGTTTTTAAAGCAATTCTTACTACAGTGTCCTTTTGTTAAAATAATGTAACTTTACATTTTATAGAGTTTTTTGGCAGCAGTTAATAAAAATGTTACATATTCCAAACCCTCCCAGTCTGTTAGCAGAACACGACATTATCCAGAAGTTGCTTTTATTACAGTATATTGTATAGTTTTTGTTGACCAGCGTGTAAAGTGTTGTGCCGAATTCAGCACCCCCGCCAGGAAAAGCACCCTCTCTCTCGGGAGCGCGCACCCATGTCGTCTTCTTGGCTTTAAGTTTACTTAGAAAATTAAAATACCTAGGATACTGTTCCAAGCTACGCTGATTCATGAGAAATAAAGAAAAAGAAACATGTCACCTGCAGCCTCTCCTGAGAGGGGGTGCTTTTCCTGGCAGGGGTGCTGCTGAATTCAGCACCATAGTATAGTAGATAAATCTGCATCCCCGCCATGAAAAGCATCCCTCTTTCTACAGCGTGTACACACTGTCTCCTTCATAAAAGCAGAGATAACTGCTTTAGCTAACTTTAATTAGAAACACGCTCCTGAGAGATGGTGCTTTTTATGGCGGGGGTGCCGATTTCTGAGCATTTTCAAAATAAAAGATTATTTTACAACAATTTCTGCTTTTTTCGTGGTATCTTTTTTTTGAGGGGGACAAATCAAACAGAAATCCACTCAAACAGAAGCAATTCTGTCCTTTAGTTCTGTCCTTTAGTGTTTTTGTAAGAAGAAAAGCCATTACAGGAAAAGCCGTGATTAAAGCAGATCTACCTGTACCTGCAGGCATCATCAGGCATCATCAGGCATCATCAGTGTGGCAATACTGAAGAACTACAGCGTTCCAGCACTCCGGGATTTCCAGTGTTACCATCTATTGATTCTCTTCACTAAGTGTTTTCAGAAATTCCAGACTTTCTAGTGTCATCTTGCCTCAGGATCTGGATAGAAAATACCAAGCCATATTTGGCAGAGCGCATTAGAGAGAATTTCTGGCGTATTGCTACCTTAGCAACAGAAAATACAGGAGCACCACTGATTGAATACAACCTAGACAGACGACAACAGTCGGACGTTCATTGCTATCTTGGCAACCCATAAATAATAATTAACAGAATTAGTACTTTAAGCTTATGTGCATTTCAAAATGACGCCACGCAAGGCATAATTTTCCCATCCTTTTGAGAGCATGACCGCTTACATACAGATTGCTAAAATAGGGCGCTTTCTCTTCCTTTCTTGGGGGGGTCCTGATGGGTGCCAGTTCCATCATAACGTTTTTGATGGTCTTTGCAGTGACTGCACTCGAGGATACTCTCATGCTCTTTGAAATTCCTCTTTCTGGATTGGCTGAACTTCATTTTTTTCAAGTATTTAGTTCTTGCTTCTCATAATCTGGATTAGAGCATTTCTCACATAGAGCTATTCACTGTATACCTGTAACTCTACCTCTTCACTACTTTACTTTAACTGATGCTCTCAAACACTTTATTAAGAGACAGGAAATTCAGAAATTAACTCTTGACGAGTTCAGCACAGCTGTTAACTGAAAGCCGAATGTGGAATCATTATTTGGGACATGACAGGGTTTATAACCTAATTAATAACATTAATAAACTTCTTTATAAACCATTTTATTTTAAAGTGGCACCAATAATTACATATTTTTTTCCTCTTAGTTTGGATGAGTTTAGTATTAATCATTAATTAAACAGAACAGAATAATTTAAAACAGTGAAAAACACTGTATTTAAGGTGTCCAAACTTGTGACTGGTACTATAAATATTCTTAAAACAATTTCACAAATATTACTTATATAAAATTTGATCTCTATTTATGGCTTTAAGTAGCTTTCACTTTTCCGTTTTCACTAAAAGTCTGGAACTGGTGAGATCAGTAGGTCTGCTCTTACCCTCAGGTAGTAAATGATTATGGGTTCCCGCCACTGGCAGTGAAGCTCCAGATCTAACAGCTTTGAATTTAATAACAGCATATTAATATTATTATAACAGGCTGTAGGAAAGACATCGGTCCATTTACAGGAGTTGGACAATGAAACTGAAAGCCTGGTGGCCAATCTTCATTAATTGCACATTATTGCACCAGTAAGAGCAGAGTGTGAAGGTTCAATTAGCAGGGTAAGAGCACAGTTCTGCTCTAAATATTGCAATGCACACAACATTATGGGAGACATACCAGAGTTCAAAAGAGGACAAATTGTTGGTGCACGTCTTGCTGGAGCATCTGTGACCAAACAGCAAGTCTTTGTGATGCATCAAGAGCCACGGTATCCAGGATAATGTCAGCATACCACCAAGAAGGACCAAGCACATCTAACAGGATTAACTGTGGATGCTGTAAGAGGAAGCATGTGTCGCCTATTGGAGACGTGGCTTAGCGTTTCTGCAGTGTGCCTCTATGGGATCCAGCGCCTCCCAGTGGTGTTTAATGATATCGTATTTGGTTTGTAAGTGCTACATCGTTGCATCGTTGAGTAATGCATGGAGAGCTTTGGTTACAGTGCATTACCGGCTAATAATGTCACTCATAAAACGCCTCTCAGCCAATCACATTGCAGGGTTGGAAATACTGTAACTGTGGTATATGTAATAAACAATACCTGCTACAGTCACCATACAAAGTCCATAGACCTTTAGCAGCTCAAATCAAAGCAGGCGTGATTGGAAAGAACCAAAGGCCGAGTCAAATGAATAAGTAAAGTGACATTGATTGCTAGTAATGGCTTCTGAAATGAACCCAGGCCGCCGTGCTGAATGAAGGCCAGCTGTGATGGACATGACAATAATCACTAAAAGCTTGTCTGAAAGCCTCGCGGTGAAACGCTCAGGCCAATATTTCCTTTGTCAACTTCTCACTAATCCCTGACTTACTCAACGCTGTCATCAATGGTATGATCATTCCTTAATCAGACAACTATTATCTTCCTGAAACTTGTGCTATTTAGCTTTATCTTTATTTTATCTTTAAGACCCAAAAAGCTTTTTGATCCATTTCTAAATAACGTCAAAGTTTAGGAATATATCTGCACTGATGGTTTGGTGTGGTGGTCTGAAAGTGAGGTGTGTTCTGGTAAATTACTGTCGTGTTTCTATTTTGGCGGTGGGAAATACAGGCACGCCACTGACCGATTAAAACCCTGACAACAGTCAACATCAGTCAACCAATCTTATCTTAGCTACGCAGGAGCTTGTTACACACACACACACGTAGACACACTGCAGAGCACAAACCAGACTTTAACTCAACAATTGCCAGAATAAAGATTAAATAAATAACATTACTGTTCCCTTACAGGGGTTGGACAATGAAACTGAAACACCTGTCATTTTAGTGTGGGAGGTTTCATGGCTAAATTGGAGCAGCCTGGTGTTCAATCTTCATTAACTGCACATTATTGCACCAGTAAGAGCAGAGTGTGAAGGTTCAATTAGCAGGGTAAGAGCACAGTTCTGCTCTAAATATTGCAATGCACACAACATTATGAGTGACATACCAGAGTTCAAAAGAGGACAAATTGTTGGTGCACGTCTTGCTGGAGCATCTGTGACCAAGACAGCAGGTCTTTGTGATGCATCAAGAGCCACGGTATCCAGGGTAATGTCAGCATACCACCAAGAAGAACCAACCACATCCAACAGGATTAACTGTGGATGCTGTAAGAGGAAGCTGTCTGAAAGGGATGTTCGGGTGCTAACCCGGATTGTATCCAAAAAACATAAAACCACGGCTGATCAAATCACGGCAGAATTCAATGTGCACCTCAACTCTCCTGTTTCCACCAGAACTGTCCGTCACCACAATCAATTATTGTGCTCTAAAACCAGGTGTTTCAGTTTCATTGTCCAACCCCTGTACATGAGCTGCTGGTGTATCTTCACAGCGTGAAAGAGTAGGTCAGTATCCTATATCTGTTAAGATACGAACGTGCTAAAGTCAGAGCTCCCCTGCCTCTTAAAGGGAATGATGATGGGCAACTGGAACACTGATTGGGTTATTTCACGTTACGCCCAAAATTAACCACACCCATGATTAATTAGGAGAAATAGTTCATGCCTTTTGCACATTTCAAGCCACGCAAGACGTATTATTAAGGATTCAAAGATTCAAGGAGACTTTATTGTCATTCGCATTACATGTAGCACATGAGGTGGAACGAAATTGTGATCTCACAGTCCAGTTTACATCCAAGAGCTTTTGCTAAAATAGATAAATATACAATAAAAATAGAATAGAACAAAATAGAGATCAAGATAAATACACAAAAAATAGGGCACTATGAGTTTTATGAGCTTTGAACCAGTCAGAGTTGATGGTTTTGGCATATTTTTGAATAGATAATGCAATCTTCGTTTGTTTTATAGACTCTGAAGGGATTTATCCTGACATAGTTGTGGATTTGGCTGGACGTTTTCAGTTGTGATGGTTTTTAACTCTACTATAATGTTGGTTATTTGGTACGTCAGCTGTAGGACATCCATTAAATTGTAACAGTCATAGATATTGAATAATCTGAAAGTGCTTTTTTTAGTTTTCTGTGATTTTTGATTATTGGGATTTGACGTGGTCATATCTGGTGTTGGTTCAGGATTGATATGGTTATGGGGTGTGAGGGAAGCTGCTGTAAATACAGTATTTTATCTGTGGTCGAGTGAAAGTGAAGACAGACAGGGTGGAGGTGAATAGCCCCGGCTCCTGACCTGTTCCTGTAAAAGGATCACAACAACCAGCACTGTAAATATTTTAGCAGGCCAGGAAAGAAAGAGGATTATGTGTGAATGAGAAAGAGAGGGAGAGAAAGAGAGAGAGAGAGAGGTTGTTCTTTGTATTTGCATTCATGTAATCTATAGTGCTGTTGCACAGTTTAGCTTGTCATTATTACACACCTTTATCCATCATGTATAATTGCTTAAGGTCTGACCAACACAGTCAAACTAAAATGTTAAATTAATATATTATACCTGTTTTTACATGAGTTAGAACACTGTAGGTCTATGGCAGCATGAAAGCATGAAACATGCTTCTCTGGAGAACTTTTGTTTACAATCCTCCCCTGTGTCTCCCATTGTCGCACTCGGCCTGACTTTAGTTCTCATTTTCTGCTCGTTCTTGGGCTCCCTATTTCCTTATAAGGGTGTTTTTTTTTCCCCGGGGCAGTGATAGTGTATTGGACCGCGACCCAGACGAGCGGTGTTTATTTATTTAATTTATTTTTTTTACTTTCTTCTTGGGTTTATCTGCTTTGAGATCAACTTTTCTACAATTGGGTTCAACAACCCTCTGGGCTGGAGAGCTACTAGTCTGTAGCGCTCCATCCCATTACACTTCATTTAACAAAACACATTTTTTTTTTGTGGCTACGTAATGGCTTAATTGCCGACCCCTGCCATAGGTCTATGGGCTACACAAATCACATTCATTGAGTTCTCTCTCACTCTCACATAAAGATAAAATGATCTCACCAGCTCTACTCTTACCAGTTTCGATTCCTTTCGATTCCTGCCGTTTAAGGGCTCTGTCACTTTTATGCAAATAAGCTGTTGCTGGCCACGCCCCATGTCCACATTAAGTGTCAGCATGCTCAATGGTAAAACGTGCACAATATAGTTTATCATGCTTAACTGTAATAGAAGCTCAAAACTCAATATTTGAAAGTCCTTACAACTCTCTCCTTTACATCTGGTACAGGTACAGATCCCTCCCTCAGAAGAAGTCTGCTGGCGAATCATAGATTATCATCCTTAACACAGATTGAGGCCTGTTGTTCATCAGAACAGACATTTATTAGCCAGCAGTGTTGGGAGTAACGGCGTTAAAACTAACGGCGTTACTAACGCCGTTACTTTTTTTCAGTAAGGAGTAATCTAACTAATTACTATGACTGTAACTATAACGCCGTTACCATTTCCGACACCCCGTTACTGCACGTTACTTTAGCAGCTCTATGAACTTTTTTTTTTATTTCGCTTTGCCCTGGTTAACCCCTCCTCTGTCCGGTGAACTTGAGCTTCTGGCCTCTGTGCCTGTGGTTTACGTGGGTTGGCGTGGTGAAGTGAGGCACAATTGTGACGATTTGCGTGCTCTAATCAATTCAGTGATTGCCGTGGACAACCCAAGTTCCGAATTAAGGACGTTAAGCTCTTTTTAGCTGCTCCGGTTTTTGTGGTGCTGCTGCTTTCTATTTTAGAGCTTAGATTCTCTGCCCGAATCCCACCTGACCTGAGGACCGACCCGAAATCAGGCTCCTATTTTTATTTTATATAAAGCTCTGGTGTGATAATCACAATGTTGCTAAGTAACCAATTATTATTGTTCACTAAAGCGAACGAAATAGCGAAAACTGAAAGTGAAAAACATTTGTGTTAACTGAATCTAATAAAAACGGTAATTAAAAGGAAAAACATAACTATCTCGAACTGTATTTTGTGTTTATAAAACTAACTAAAACGAACTGAAATTACTGATAGAATACCCTCATTTTTGTGTTTAATTTATTTATAAGCGCTGTTGTACAGCGGGAGTTGTTGTGCCGAGCGCGCGGCACTCGTGGTCCGTTAGTTCTTGTGTAAAGCGCTCGCGCTAGCAAGCCCACCCTAAAATGAACAGAAAAAATAAAAACAAAATAAAATTAAACTATAATAAAAATGAAAACTGTAATCACGTAGCTCTGGGCGCACGTGAACGCCTCCGCGTTTGACTTGCAGCATTGTGTGTAGCTGTTCTTAAAAATCATTTAAATTAAATAATAGTTCTATGCTTCTATGTTACAGTGTTAATTAACATAATTCTGATTATATTTCGCTCATTCAATCAGCCCGAAAACAGACAGTTTATGGGGCGGATCGGGTCAGGCTCATAATGACAGTTTATGGTTCGGGCTTGGGCAGAATGTGCACGGGCTCCGGCTGGGTCGGATTTTTTGGGCACGATCTAACCTCTATTCTCTTTTGGTGAAGCTGTTACATTAATACCATTTTAACGGGCATTAAATTGTTGTTTTTGTCCATTATTTTGTTTATACATACATATTTCTTTTGAGTGTGGCTTGGTTTGTTAAATTTCATCCCCAGACGCGTTTTTCCGCTTTTTTCAGTATTACAAGTTTTAGTAATTTTCTTTGGTTGTGTGGAGAATTTCGTTTTATTTTTTTGAAATTCGTTAGATTATATTTTTGTCAACATTTTGGGTTTATTTTCGTTTGTTATTTTTTGTTATTTTTCTAATAATAATAGTAAATGCATAATTGATTTCCTTTTTTTGACGGGCGAATAATAAAAAGTAACGCGATAGTTACTTTTACTGGTAACTAATTACTTTTATAGTGGAGTAACTCCGTTAGTAACTCAGTTACTTTTTTGGAGAAGTAACGAGTAACTATAACTAATTACTTTTTCAAAGTAACGTGCCCAACACTGTTAGCCAGTCAAATAGGAGCTTATCCCTGATCACTGCATTGAGAAAAAAGTTAATGTTCTGTGTTTTTTTTTTAATGCTTATGTATGGTTTGTGAAATAAATGATAAAATAATTATATAAAAGTTAAAAATAAGGAATGTTACACTAACGATTTGATTGGATTGAACCTAAATGTACACGCAACACATTTTATTCATATATTTATGTATTTATTTTGTGGTGAGAACCTGATCAGACCCGGCTTTTCAGGTGCAGTTTAACCTGAATTAACCTGATTATTTTTAAACTGTTCTAGAACACAGAACCTTCTTCCAGTTTTTACTTTATTTAAACCGTATGATCTGTAGTAAGAGGAATCTATAGTGAGATAACAGACAGTAGTGAGTTATATGTAAAGTCACAGCTCACTGATGCTGACCCAGTAAAGGTAAATAAGCAGGAGATAATATGGAATTAGGCCGTAACGTGTTCATAAATGACACTGAAGTGAAAAGGTTGCGCGAGAGGCTCTTAAATAAGAGGTGGGAGTGAGATAGCGTATATCACACCGGGGCTGTAAAGGCTGGCCTTTCGCACGAAGCGGCGTGAGCTTCTGTCTGGGTGATAGTGAGCCCTATATCACCCACGACTCGAACCGTCACTCGCTCTCGCACTGACTCTCACTCTCGCTCTCTCGCTCTCGCGCCCTCTCATAAATGTCAGCCGTAAATCTCAGCTCAAGTGTTGGATCTGCTCTACACACACTCTCACACACACACACACACACCTGCTGAGGCATCACACACTCCTCAGGTCAACGCTCCGCCTCCTGTCAGTCAATCACCTGACAGCTGTCAACCTTGGTACCACTTTAAAATAAGACTACCTTTATAAAGGGTTTATAAATGGTTTACAATTAGTTTATTAATGGTTGCTAATTAGGTTGTAAGTGCCTTAAAATCATTAATAATCAGATGGTTGTCGGTTCACTATTTAACAAACAACAGGTCATTGTTGCCCTTTCTACGTATGTGTTATAACTGATTATTAATGATTTTAAGGCATTTACAAACTAATTAGTAACCATTAATAAACTAATTGTAAACCATTTATAAACCCTTCATAAAGGTAGTCTTATTTTAAAGTGGTACCTCAATCTTTAAAGCAGCAGTTAAATAAAAAAATTACAGAATCGATTTCTCACGCTTTAAATCCAGTCCATCAGGTTTTATACTGGAGGATGCTTTTCAGGTTTGCTCTGAACCAAAATAACAAGTGTGAAAAGTGTGAAAAGTGCTGAGAACCAGAGTTCAGAACAAAATTAAAACAAAAAATTGATCCGACTAAACAAGCTGGTCTCTATGGAGAGAAATTTGTTTCATTTAAATGCAAAAAAATTAAATCTGCAGTTAAAATTTAAAAAATCAAAAGGAAAAAGTGGATGTTGCCAATTCAAAAGAGAAAATAATATAGCACATATATATATTTATTATACTTTGTTTTTTGACAGTTTTTGCTTTCATTTTTGTGTATTTGTGGATTTTTGTGGATTAAAAAAAATGTTTCTGGAATCTCTTGTTTGATTTCTTGCTTCTTTTTTTTATTCAGTTTTTGAACAGTTTTCACAGGTGGGCGGGGCTTAGAAGAAGGACCTTTTTTTCTCTTACTGTCTCATACTCTTTCTTTTTCTCTCACTCTGTCTCTCTTGCTTTATCTCTCTCATTTTTTCTCTCACTCTTTCTTGTTTACTCTCTCTTTTTCTCTTGCTCTCTTTCTTTTGCTTTATCTCTCTCTGACTTGTTCTCTTACTCTCTCATATTCTCTATTTCTCTTACTGTCTCTAGCTTTCTCTCTCTCTCACACACATTTTCTCTCATTCTTTCTCATACTTTCTTACTTTCTCTCACTCTCTTTCTCATACTTTCTCACTTTCTCATACCTTCTCACTTTCTCTCACTCTCTTTCTCATACTTTCTCACTTTCTCATACCTTCTCACTTTCTCTCAATCTCTTTCTCATACTTTCTCATTTTCTCTCACTCTCTTTCTCTTGCTTTGTCTCTCTTACTTGTTCTCTCACTCTCTTACTCTCACTTTCTTTTTCTCTCTGGCTTTATCTCTCTCTCTTGCTCACTCTCTCTTACTTTCTTTCATTTGTTCTCTCTCTATCTCTCTCTCGTTAGTTTTCTTTCTATCTTGCTTTATCTCTCTCTCTTGCTCTCTCTTTCTCTTGCTATCTCTTTCTTACTCTCTCTTGCTTTTTTCTCCAACTCTTTTTCGCTCTTTTTTATCTCTTTCTATTTCTTTCACTTATATTCCTTTCTCGCTCATTCTTTCTCTTGTGTCTCTTTCTTACCCTCTCTTGCTTTGTCTAACACTTTTTTTCTCACTCTCTCTTACTATCTCTTTCTTACTCTTTTTTCTCTTATATCTCTATCTCTCTTTCTCTCTTATTTTGTGAAATGCCAGTGGCAGCTTTTTCCTCTTCTCCCTCCTGGTCTCTTCTTCTCCCCTGTGAGGCATAAACTACATTCACCTCCCTCCTCTTTTTTTTCTTCTTCCTCCTCCTCTTCCTCTGTCGCTCGCTCAGGTCGGACGTAAGCCGGTGAAATACGGCCCGGCCTAATGGCCCACTAAATTAACTCCTTGTAACCCTGATTTCCCTGAATGGCCGCCATTAGCATATAATAGGCAGCGAGGAGATGGGAAAGGGGCAGCCGTGCCCCGGGGCGTCCCGGAGAGCCCCGTCCGTCCCGCTCCAGCATCGGGAAACGAGCCGAGAGCCGCCGCTAATCGCCCACCAAAGTTCAGCCCTGTAAACGTGTCAGACGGCCGTGTAATTAAGCGACTGGCCGTTAGATAATGGATCCACTACCTGTGGGCTTCCATCATTCAGGAGACCTCCCTCGCCGGACGCACACACACACACACACACTCGCAGGCCGCACACACACACACACTCGCCGGTGTGTATTCCTGTCTTTGTAGAGCGTCTCTACCCAACCCAACCCCACCCTGAACCTCCACCACCTCCATCCAGCAGAAGATCAGCTCTGCACTCTTTTATTCACTGCCTTTATTCTCTTACAACACTCTCACAGCAATCACGATTTTAACAGATCACCAGAGTTATACAGTCCCCACAATTACATAAATACACACACACTAACACACACACTCACACACACACACACACACACACACACACACTTCCTCTCCTGACTGATACGATTCCAATAATTGCAGACTTGGCTTCCTCGTCCAAGTGCCTTTTACTTATTTAAACTGTTTGCTTTAAACGCCACTGAAGCCAATTAAAGGAGGCATAATTCAGGCAGACGGGGCGGAGAAAGCGCTGGAGCGAGAGCGAGAGAGAGAGAGAGAGAGAGAGGATGGAGAGAGAGAAAGAGAGTGGAGAAAAAGGATGGATAGTACATTTTGGCTGTTGAATTACTGCACTCATTCTTCTCCTCTTATTCTCTCATGTAAATATTTATTTTTGTTATTTAATATTTATATTTATAGAAGATAATAATGCATTAAAGTAATATAGAGAATATCTGAGATGCCGTGGATGGAGAAGACCAGGATGATGTAATCTACAGAAGGCCTGTGATGTCATAAAGTGATGTTATAAAGTGAGCAAAAAAATCAGATGCATTGTTTATAATAACTGTGATGTCATAAAGAGAATCCGCTTACTATCGATTAACTGTGATCTCATGGAAAGATGATAATTTCTATAGAATAATAATAGAATATCCACTCTATATTGGTTGACTGTGATCTTATGAAAGGATGATGATGATTGCTATAAAATAACTGTGATGTCATAAAGAGAATCCGCTTTCTATTGTTTGACTGTGATCTCATGGAAAGATGATAATTTCTATGGAATAACTGTGATGTCATAAAGAGAATCCGCTTACTATTGTTTGACTGTGATCTCATAAAAAAAGATTATAATTTCTACTGAATAACTGTGATGTCATAAAGAGAATCTGCTTTTTTTATTGGTTGACTGATCTCATGAAAAGATGATTATTCCATGTAGAACATAACTGTGATGTCATAAAGAGAATCCGCTTTCTATTGTTTGATTGTGATCTCATGGAAAGATAATTTTTATGGAATAACTGTGACGTCATAAAGAGAATCCGCTTTCTATTGTTTGACTGTGATCTCATAAAAAAAAGATTATAATTTCTACTGAATAACTGTGATGTCATGAAGAGAATCCACTTTCTATTGTTTAATTGTGATCTCATTGAAAGATGATCATTTCTATAGAATAACGGTGATGTCATGAAGAGAATCCACTTACTATTGTTTGACTGTGATCTCATAAAAAAGATTATAATTTCTATTGAATAACTGTGATGTCATAAGGAGAATCTGCTTTCTATTGTTTAACTGTGATCTCATAAAAAGATTATCCTTTCCATAGAATAAGGCTGATGTCATAAAGAGAATCCTCTCTGATAACTGTGATATCATTGAAGGATGATCATTTCTTTAGAATAAATTTGATGTCATAAAGAGATGCATTCTATAGATCAAGAGTGGAGTGTATCTGTTAGTGGAGTGCATCCCTCCATGAGATCACAGTCTGCTTTCTAATAATTATTAGAATACGCTTTCTAATAATTGACAGTGATCTCATGGAAAGACTATCATTCCCATAGAATAACTGTGATGTCATGAAGAGATGATACTTCTTCTTATAGCATAGCTATGACATCATAGAGTCAACGCATTGTACAAGACACTGTTACAGTAGATGAATGTACAGCAGTGTGGAGGCGCAGAGTGCCTCACTGTATTCACTGCAGGGTTAAGCTCGGGTCAAGTGGAGTGTGTACTTTACACTAGTAACCTCAGGTTCACCCCTGACGTTGGGTGTACAGTGTGTACAGTGTGTTTGCACGCTTGCACTCACCAGATTACATCATACACACACTTGGCAGCTTCTAGTATATATCATACAGACCCAGTGCCTAATGTAACGGCTTTAACAGCGCAGCGCCTACCCCAACGCCATCTACACACACACACACACACACACTATCTCTCACACACTCTTTCTCCGTCTACACTTATTTATTTTTATCCTTCTCCTCAAATTAATAAAAAGCCGGCTAAAGAGAGCGAGCACCGCCTTCACTCATTTTAACAGCCGGTTAATAAATGCGATGGTAAATGGAACTTGTCACCGTGCGCTACACCGCGCCAGGCCGGTCAATATCGCGGCTGGCAGGTGCCGGGGGTCACATATAAGTCAGTGCGGTGATGGATACGTATCCAATAATTGATGTAAGGGCCGGCGTTATTGTCAGTTTCACTCCTGGCCTCTATTGCCTATTAAAAGCTGTTTGCCTTAAGTACCATGCGGCACAATTACAGGCTGGGCAGTTGCCTGGTTTAGCGGCAGAGGACCGGAGGGTTGGGGGCGGTTGGGGGGTAGACTGAGTCCAAATTTGGTCAGAAAGGAGACAGAGAGATGGTTGTTGGGGCTGAGAGGGTTTGTAGAGTGTTATTTACAGGGTACGTCTTATTTATAGAGCTGTAAACTTCTAAGGTTATAAGTTTAACACATTATAAGAACCATCACATCCCAAAAGAACATAGCCTGTTTACACCTGGCACTAAAATGCATTTATAGTATTATAGTATTACATTACATTACATTACATTTGGCAGACGCTTTTGTCCAAAGCGACTTACAATAATCAAGTACAAAAGTAATAGAAGTTAAAGTCAAAACATCTTTATACAGGGCCTGAAGGAGGTCGAAGGGAAATAATAGGATAGAGGAGTGAAGGAGGGGAAGAAGGAAATGAGGTTAGAAGTAGTTAGTGTGTTAGAGGTGTTAGGAGAGTAAGTGCTCTTTGAAGAGCTCCGTCTTCAGGAGTTTATTAAAGATAGTGAGAGATTCTCCTGATCTGGTAGTAGAAGGTAGTTAGTTAGAGGTGTTAGGAGAGTAAGTGCTCTTTGAAGAGCTCTGTCTTCAGGAGTTTATTAAAGATAGTGAGAGATTCTCCTGATCTGGTAGTAGAAGGTAATTTGTTCCACCATTGGGGAACTCTGTATGAGAACAGTCTGGATTGCTTTGTGTGAGTTTTTGGCAAAGCGAGGCAACGTTCATTGGAGGAGCGCAGCGGCCGGGAGGTAGCGTAAGTCTTCAGGAGCGAGTGCAGGTAGGAAGGAGCCTGTTCTGTCATCACCTTGTAGGCGATTGTAAGAGTTTTGAATTTGATACGAGCATCAACTGGTAGCCAATGGAGCTCAATGAGCAGTGGGGTGACATGTGCCCGTTTTGGTTGGTTGAAGACCAGACATGCTGCTGCATTCTGAATCATCTGTAGTGGTTTTACTACACAGGCCGGGAGGCCAGTTAGCAGGGCATTGCAGTAGTCGAGGCGTGAGATGACGACTGCTTGTACCAGGAGTTGGGTGGCCTGTTGCGTCAGAAACGGTCTAATTTTTCTGATGTTATAAAGTGCCAAGCGGCAGGATCGAGCAACTGAGGCCACATGAGGCCACATGAGTATACTGTACACTCATAGTCCAAAAAATAGGTGCACACATCGTTCAATAAATGGACATGACCTCAATCATTTAAAAAATCGTGACATCCGTGGTGTCCATTGTGTTTTTGCACTTACGAAATGCACGTACATATATTGTGAATGATCCGGTAGTGCGGAAGCACAGAGAGACACAGACACAGAAAGCGAATGAACTAAAAAAAAAAATCAAAATGTACCTTTATTAGGAAAAATGCCCTCCATTAACACCCAAAACTAACTTGAAGAAATATATTAACAACCCAGTGCAGCTCTAGTAGCTTAACTCTAGAGTCTCTGAGGTTCTAGTTGCCTCAGGCTTCTATTTACAGGGTCTTTATGATGGTTCAATGTGTGCCAGCTGGGACAGACCGGGGCAGCTCGTTATGGTGTTCCTGCCTCCGCACTTATATATACACCAATGTTTATATATAAAAAATGAGGTGTTTGAACAGGAATGGAACGTTTACATACTGCTTGCCTTGAAGATACAAATACTAATTGCCAGATCTACACTTCCCACACCCTACAGAAACTGCAATGTGACAATATTGCAGCTATTATGGGATAGATTATCATAACGCAGGTTGCATTTACTTCTGTATGTGGAACTCCATAATTATATTAAACATATCAGTCAAAATGTATAATATTTTGTTATTCCTGGTTAATTTGAACTTAAATGATGAAACTGGCACTCATCAGGGCCGCCACTAGAGAGAAAGAGCAAGAGTTCATCAGACTTACCAGCCTCAGAAACCGCAAGTTCAGAACAGAGTATAAACAGAGTATTTTGGTTTGTTTAACAGTAATTTTAAGTTACTACATGATTCCTTATGTGTTCCTTTATAATCTGAATCACTTCACAATTCATTTACTATGTAGGAACAAATAAAAAAATAAAACCATTGAATAAAAAAGTGTATCCAAACTGAGGGATGGGATTTATCTCATGAAAACTTCAGCCCGTCCAGTGAAATGTCCAATCTTCTTACTGCGCTTTATCTCAGCCCATCTATAAAAGCACATTAACAGCTCACAGACTAAAGCTTAATGAGTTTAATAAGATATGAGCTCTCTACCTCTATCTTACATTCTCTCTCTCTCTCTCTCTCTCTCTCTCTCACTCTCTCACTCTCTCTCCATTTGTAATAGCACTCAGTGCAAGTCTAGGACTTTATCTGCACTTAGATCATAGAAGGAGTATTAAAAGAGTTTTTTCCTGCTTTTGTTGGAGTAACTGTCTCTACTGTCCAGAGAAGAAGCAAATGTATCCCAAGAAATTCCAACGTCATTTCCAGACCACCACGACCATCAGTGTAGATACAGCTTTAGACAAAAATAAGAGATCAAATAAGACAAATTGAAGATTTTCTTTGATTTTACCAAATTAAAAACCTCTGGAATATAATCAAGAGGAAGATGGATGATCACAAGCCATCAAACCACCAAACTGAACTGCTTGATTTTTTTGCACCAGGAGTAAAGCAGCATAAAGTTATCCAAAAGCAGTGTGTAAGACTGGTGGAGGAGAACATGATGCCAAGATGCATGAAAAAAAACTGCATAAAAAACCAACCAGGGTTATTCCACCAAATATTGATGATTTCTGAACTCTTAAAACTTTATGAATATGAACTTGTTTTCTTTGCATTATTTGAAGTCTGAAAGCTCTGCATCTTTTTTTTGTTTGTTTGTTATTTCAGACATTTCTCATTTGCATCTGTAAATAATTGCTCTAAATAATAATATTTTTATTTGGAATTTAGGAGAAATGTTGTCTGTAGTTTATAGAATAAAACAACAATGTTCATTTTACTCAAACATAAACCTATAAATAGCAAAATCAGAGAATCTGATTCAGAAACATTAGTGGTCTTTAATTTTTTTCCAGAGCTGTATATATACAAGCACTGTTGTTATATTTAGACTTTTTACCTCTTCAATATTTTTCTTTGCTTTTATTGTAATTGTGGTGCTTTAATACTTGACCTTTCCTCCGGGATTAATAAAGTCCTATTCTATCTATCTATCTATTTTTGTCTATCTATCTATCTATCTATCTATCTATCTATCTATCTATCTATCTATCTATCTATCTATCTATCTATCTATCTATGTGTGAGATTAGACTGTTGGTGGGGTGAGGTGTAAGATAGCAATAAGCATCAGGACCCACCTGGCACAGGGTGAAAGATAGAGTCCATAAATGTAGTTTGGAAAATTTTAGAACTGTTCAATGGTAGGAAAACAATGATTTAAAACACAATACCCACACACACGCACACACTCTCTCTCTCACACACACACACACACACACACACACACACACACACACACACACACTCTCTCTCTCACACACACACACACACACACACACACACTCTCACACACACACACACACAGGATAAAGAGTTAAATATACAGCTTATAGCAACTGTGTGTGTGAGGTACAGGAGATAATACCGGAAAATGTTCAGTGATATCACACACTCTTTATTATGACACATTAGACACATGAGCAAAAGAGAGAGAGACAGAGAGAGAGAGAGAGAGACAGAGAGTTGTAGAGAGAGAGAGACAGAGAGAGAGAGAGACGTAGAGAGAGAGAGAGACAGAGAGAGAGAGAGATGTAGAGAGAGAGAGAGATGTAGAGAGAGAGAGACAGAGAGAGAGAGAGCTGTAGAGAGAGAGAGAGCTGTAGAGAGAGAGAGACAGAGAGAGAGAGAGCTGTAGAGAGAGAGAGACAGAGAGAGAGAGAGCTGTAGAGAGAGAGAGAGAGAGAGAGCTGTAGAGATAGAGAGAGACGTAGAGAGAGAGAGACGTAGAGAGAGCTGTAGAGAGAGAGAGACAGAGAGAGAGAGAGAGATGTAGAGAGAATTTGAATTTTAGCAACAACTTTATTGAAACATTACCCAGGGTTAAAAATCAGTCAATCTGTTTCAAAGCTAAAAAGCAAAAAAATAAAAATAAAAAATAAAAATAAAAAACAATAAAACAAAAGAACAAGAACGTTTAAGACAGTATGTGTTTTAAAGTTAAAAAGCAGACACAGCTCAGGTTAAAAACTCGGCAAAAAGAAGTTCTTCATTTTCTACTGAGCATAAAATGTCCATAAAACACCACATGTTCTCAAAACTGTCCATGTTCCTCATGGTGGAGTAATACTTAAAATCAATTAAAATTCGTGTTTTTAACAGTCTTTTAAAAACAGTGACAACGTCACTGTCACTGAGACCCTCTACAATGCTTTTCCTGCTTACCCAGATCGCCATTTTGCCTGTCCCCAGAATGAAATTAAGCAGTTGGCATTGTGTTTTTCTTGAGCGAAAGTACTTGAAGCCAAGGATAAAAACTGGTTTAGTAAAAACAACACTAAAACAATTAAAAACTAACTCTAAAAGCCGAAACAGTGGGGTTAGTCTGCGACACTCCATAAAACAATGAAAAACTGTCTCCCTCTCACCACAGCATGGACAGTTTTGAGACACTTCTGGGTTTAAAACCGAAATAAAAGCATTCACAGCCATTATACAGTGTACAACCCTCCACTGTAAATCACCATAGGTCTTGGTTAACGGTGGTTTGTAAAAAGCTCTCCAAGCAGGTTTAAAATCATCATTTAAAACCAGTCTATCACGCCATGGTGTGTCAACCCTCGAGTTAAGTTTTGTTCTGTTTAAAACCTTTACACAAGTTTTATAAAAACACTTCCCAGTAGTTTCGTTTAAAAACAGAGTCCCAGTGTCTGCAGCCTGTAGTAACTGACCCTCACAGTCCCCAAAGTCAGGTGTGAGGGTCAGACTTGGGTAGAGCGCATCCTCTCCATTACAGTTCACGCTACAGTCTTTGAGCAAGGCACGCTCAGCCTCTGTTAGTGCACATGTCCATTTCTGCAGAAGCTGAGCTGCAAGACGAGCAGACCTGATGCCCAGGCGTTCAGCTACAGGGCCCACTTTGTCCAGATCGGGCCCTGCAAGCTCCACTAAGTCCCCCAGAGTCTTTAGTCCTTTAGAGCACAAAGTCCTGTCCATGGATGGATTGAAGTCACTTGTCACATCCAGGCATGCTCCTTTAATCAGTGGCTCCTTCAGGAGCCAGTGCAGAGATGTGTCCTCTTGCTGCTGGGTTTTAAAAAAACAGAGTACTTTAAAAAGTCCACGATAAAAAAATGGCATATTCCGTAAAAACAGTCTTTTGAGGTTCATTAAAAACAGAGGTAGGTCCAGGTCTAGATTACCCCCCCTCCGGAGCAGAGTGCAAGCCAGTGGCCTCCATCTGAGGTGTTCTGGTCCAGAGAGAAGTCTCTGCAGGAACTGGAGGCGGAAGGCTGCGACTCTGCTCGCCAGGTGGATCAGGCCTTGTCCTCCTTCATCTGTGGGCAGGAACAGCACACTCTGTGGAATCCAGTGCAGCTTGTTCCAGAAGAAGTCCACCAGAGCGGCTTGGATGCTGGACAGAAGGCCTGGAGGGGGGTCTAGACACACCAACCTGTGCCAGAGGGAAGATGCTGCAAGGTTATTACAGATTAAAACCCGCCCTCTGTAGGACAGGTGAGGTAGCAGCCAGGTCCACCTGCTAAGACGCCCTTTAACCTTTTCAAGCAGCCCTTCCCAGTTCTTTTGTTCCATCTGCTCATCCCCTAAAAACACACCCAGATATTTAAAACCATTCCTCACCCAACTCAGCCCCTGAGGTAAACAAAGCGTCCCATCCAGCCATTTCCCCACCAACAAAGCCTCACTTTTACCCCAGTTAATTTTGGCAGATGAAATCTTCCCAAAGTCACCCACAATGCCGATTAAATTGTCAATATCTTGTTGACACTGTAGAGTTAAAATGACATCATCAGCATAAGCAGACAGTAAAATCTTAAAATCACAATGGGGTACATTAAAACCAGAGAGGGTGCATCTCAACCTATTTAAAAAAGGCTCTATGGCCAGAGAATAAAGCATGCCAGATAAAGAGCATCCTTGCCTTATCCCCCTCTGGGCTTTAAAAGGAGAGCTTAAACCACCATTTACCTTTAGAATACTCTCAGCATCACAGTATAAGACCCTAATCATGGCTATAAGACGAGGGGGGAACCCAAAGGCTGCTAGAACCTTCCAGAGATATTCATGTTCAACCCTGTCAAATGCCTTTTCCTGATCTAGAGAAATCAGACCAGTATCCAAACCCAAAAGACTTGAGACGTCCAGAACATCACGAATTAATGATATATTATCAAAAATGGACCTGTTTGGAATGCAGTAGGTCTGGTCAGGGTGGACGATCCGACCAATAACCCTCCCCAGCCTGGCTGCCAGCACCTTAGAAAGCAGCTTGTAGTCACAGCAGAGCAGTGAGACGGGTCTCCAGTTTTTGATCTCCTGCAGATCGCCTTTTTTGGGTAGGAGTGTGAGGACTGCTCTCCTGCAGCTCGATGGCAGCCTTCCCCTGGACAGGCTGTTGTTGAGGACTTCCAGCATGTCCTCACCAATCACTGACCAAAAGGACTTGTAGAACTCAGCTGGAAGTCCATCAATACCCGGTGTCTTCCCACACTCCACACCCTGCAGCGCTTCGCCCAGCTCGACCAGGGACAGCGGCCTCTCAAGGCCCTGGAGAGAGTCCTCTGGGAGCTGCGGCAGACCGTCGAGGAAGACCCGCTCAAGCTCGGGCTGCTCTCTGTACTCTGTGCTGTACAATTCAGTGTAAAAACGAACGGCCCGCCGGTGAATCCCTGCGGGGTCTGTAAGTATTTCGCCAGACTCAGCCCGCAGGGCATGCATACACCGGCTCTGACCGTTCTTGCGTTCCAGGCTGAAGAAGAACTTGGACGGAACGTCCATCTGCGTCACCTTCTGGAACCGAGACCTAACCAGAGCCCCCTGCGCTTTTACACCAACCAGGTCTGCTAGTGCAACTTTTTTAGTTTTGAGAGCTTTAATATGCTCTCGATTTCCTGTGGATTCTGATAAACTTTGAAGTTCCACTATTTCTATCTCAAGACTTTTCATAGACCGGGTAATGTCTTTTGTGACATTGCGAGTATACTGCTGACAAAACTGTGAAATCTGGACTTTACCAAAATCCCACCAGTGCTGCAAAGTGCTAAAAGATGCTTTAGTTAAACGAAAATTATTCCAAAAAAAAGTAAAAGCGTCTCTAAAATGTATATCATCTAATAGAGTTGTGTTAAAATGCCAGTAAGCGCTTTTAGGTTTAACGTTTGCAATCCCCACAGTGCACTGAACTACACTGTGGTCAGAAAAAGCAACTGGTGAGATTTGGGAAGTCCTAAAAACATTAAGATGATGTTTAAAACAATAAAATCTGTCAAGCCTTGCTAGCGATAAAAAGTTTTCCCTGGCATGTGCCCATGTGTACTGGATCTGACCCCTATGTAAAATTTTCCATACATCACTGAGCTCATGTTTTCTAAGGAGCTGAATGAGCTTCCTTCGTGAAGCAGGATGTGGCTCAAAGTGATTTCTGTCTGTGCTGGACTCTGTACAGTTAAAATCACCTGCTAAAAACACATATTCTTCTTTACTGCATCTGTCTAGAGCTCCACAAAGTGTGTTTAAAAACAACATCCTGTCAACCCCCAATACAGGAGCATAAACACATAAAAAAATAAAAACACAATGACTAAAAACAACACGAACTTTTAAAAACCTCCCTGCCACCACCTCCTCAACCTCAACAGACTGAGGGGTCCACCTCCTAGAGAACAGTATAGCTACACCAGCAGATAATGAGCTTTTATGACTAAAGAAGCCTTGCCCATCAAACTCTCTAAGCCAATCTGCAGAGCTTTGCTCATCACTGTGCGTTTCTTGTAAAAACATAACATCAATTCGTTTAAAATTTATCAGCTCAAACAGCTGAGCTCTCTTATAGGGATCCCTGGCTCCATTAATATTTAATGTTGCCATTTTAAAATCACACATGTTAAAAAGAGAGCTTAAAAACACAGCAAACAGTACATAAAGCACAGCTCTGCAGAAAAGCTTAGACCATATCAGAATCATCATTTATCTGCTGTTGTAGCGCTGAAACTTTACCCTTTAATCTCCACCACTCCTGTTCGGTGAACCCCTCCTCCCCCTGCGTGCTCTTTATAAAATGAACTGATTGGATAAAACCTTGGCGATCCGGGAAATACTCTTCCACTCGCACCCCTTTAGCGTGTTTTGTGGAGGATAAAAAGTCCCTGATCATTTTCAACGTGTATATGTTACGGGAGCCACAGGGCTGTGAAGACGGGGAGATGTTGGAGTCTGAGGATTCAGCGTTAGCAGCCACTCCTTCCTCAGGTTGAACTCTGGAGGCTGAGCTCTTTTTAGCGCTTCGGGTCTGATACTGACCCTGCAGCCTTTTTTTCCTTTTGGTGACGGGGGGTTTAAACACGGGCTCAGCCGAGTCGCTGAGCGCCGCCTGCTCCCCCTGAACCTCAGCCGCCTCCGCGGTGTCTTCCCCACCGTCACCAAGCACCATATCACCATCATCAGTATCATTAACAATATCTACCGTTTCAGTTACCTGTTCAGCATCAGCCTCCAAAGTTACACTGTCCCCAGCCCCAACGCTCTCCTTACCTCCATCAGCTTCACTCCCCGCGGCTCCCGCCTCGCCATCAGACCCGGGCTCCGGCGCGGACCCCCCGGCTAGCTCCTCTCCAACCTCAGCGTCCGCCGTGCTGGCGACCTCAGCGCGTGGCGGCGGGGCGACCCGCTTCTCCGGGCATGAGCGCACCAGGTGGCCCTCTTTCCCGCAGCCGAAGCACTTCATAGACTCCGTGGTGGCAAAAACGGTGTAATCAAAATTGTCTATGCGGAATTTAAATGTAACGTTGAGGTCGTCAGCGTTATCCCTCAGAATCATTAAAACATGACGTCTGAAGGATACGACGTGCTTTAGGAGCGGAGATCGGCAGCCGAGGGGAACCTTTTTAACAGGTGATACTACCTGCCCAAACCTGGACAGCTCGCGGGTCAGCACGTCGTCTTTAATGAACGGCGGCACGTTAGACAGGGTGACTCTTTTAGAAGGGGTGACGAGAGGAAGAGCCTTATAAAAACTACCTTTAATAGTGACTCCCTGACCCACCACCTCAGCTACTTTATCCACGTCAGTTAAAAACAGAACAACGGAGCCGTTCATTCTGGACGCAGATAGCACATTGTCACATCCTACAACTTCTCCAACAGCTAACGTACACTCCTCCACAGAAATGTCCACGCTCGTGGGCACCTTGATTGCGTGTTTGCGGCTCAGCCGCTCATAGTCACACGCCACTTTCTCCCCGGCCGCCATGGCGTCTAAACAATAGAGACGCCAACCCCAACCCCCCTAACCCCCCAAACACCCTCCCTACACCCCTAAACCCACTAACGAAACTGAAACTAAACTATAAACAACTTAAACTAAACTTAACAACCAAAAAAAGTGAAAAAAGAAAAAAAGAAAAGGAAAATAAAGAAAAATAAACACGAGCGGACCAAACGGCCCGCACGCGCTCTCACACTCGCAAACGCTCCGCCCACTCAGAGAGAGAGAGAGAGAGAGAGAGAGAGAGAGCTGTAGAGATAGAGAGAGACGTAGAGAGAGAGAGACGTAGAGAGAGCTGTAGAGAGAGACAGAGAGAGAGCTGTAGAGAGAGAGAGACAGAGAGAGAGAGCTGTAGAGAGAGAGAGAGAGAGCTGTAGAGATAGAGAGAGAGAGAGAGAGAGAGAGAGAAAGAGAGAGAGAGAGCTGTAGAGAGAGCTGTAGAGAGAGACAGAGCTGTAGAGAGAGAGAGCTGTATAGAGAGAGAGAGATCTGTAGAGAGAGAGAGAGCTGTAGAGAGAGAGATAGAGAGAGAGCGAGAGAGATAGAGAGAGAGCTGTAGAGAGAGAGAGAGCTGTAGAGAGAGAGAGCTGTATAGAGAGAGAGCGAGAGAGATAGAGAGAGAGCTGTAGAGAGAGAGAGAGAGAGAGAGAGCTGTAGAGAGAGAGAGCTGTAGAGAGAGAGAGCTGTAGAGAGAGAGAGAGCTGTAGAGAGAGAGATAGAGAGAGAGCGAGAGAGATAGAGAGAGAGCTGTAGAGAGAGAGCTGTAGAGAGAGAGAGAGAGAGAGAGAGAGAGAGCTGTAGAGAGAGAGAGAGAGAGAGAGAGAGAGCTGTAGAGAGAGAGAGCTGTAGAGAGAGAGAGCTGTAGAGAGAGAGAGAGAGCTGTAGAGAGAGAGCTGTAGAGAGAGAGAGCTGTAGAGAGAGAGAGAGCTGTAGAGAGAGAGAGAGAGCTGTAGAGAGAGAGCTGTAGAGAGAGAGAGCTGTAGAGAGAGAGAGCTGTAGAGAGAGAGAGAGAGAGAGAGAGCTGTAGAGAGAGAGAGAGAGCTGTAGAGAGAGAGCTGTAGAGAGAGAGATCTGTAGAGAGAGAGAGCTGTAGAGAGAGAGATAGAGAGAGAGCTGTAGAGAGAGAGAGAGAGAGAGAGAGAGAGAGAGCTGTAGAGAGAGAGAGCTGTAGTCCCGGATGGTATAAGGAAGTGGTAAAAGTTTGGGATTGACCCCGTCGGTTCTGAGCGCAGAACTCAGAAACAGCTGCTCCTGCACATTTCTGACAGCGCCTTTCAGAACCTGATCAAAGCCGCTAACGCCGCTAACGCTACAGCCTCTGATAACACAACCAGATACCACACTGCTTTTGTTTTTCGCTGAATGATGCACGTTTAGCTGCTACCTTCAGGCACAGAGAGAGAGAGAGAGAGAGAGAGAGAGAGAGAGAGACTAAGATCTTATATTAACAGAAATGGAGTGAAATAGGAGAGAAAACTGAGTGACTAAAGTTAACTAAGGTAACAAAATCTCGACTAAATTGAGCATAAATTAGCATGAGAATGAATGAGAGAAAGAAAGAGGCAGATATAGATACAACGATAGAGAGATGGAGAAAGAAAGCGAGTGAAAGGGCAAAGGACAACCAAAAGGAAAGAGAGCAATGAGAGAAGAAGTGTGAGTGAGAGAAAGATTGAGAAAGAAAGAGTGATAAAAGAGAAATGGGATATAAGATAAAAGGAAGAGAGAGAAAAGGAAGAGAGAGAGAGATACAGTACATCAAGAAAAGAGAGAAAACAAGACTAATGTGTGTGTGTGTGTGTGTGTGTGGTTGAGGTGTGGGTCAAACAGAGTGAGGGAGGTGATTAGAATATGATTTTTTTCAAGAGGAAAGAGTGAAGAGAGAAATACGAGCAGATCAGATGAAGAGATTAAAAGATTACCCATCTTCATCTCTCCTCCTGCTCATCCTTCACCATCCATCCACCACAAAGAGGTTTTTCTACTGTAGCCCATTCAATTTCATCTGAATCCCAACAAATCCCAACTGTATCCCAACAATTTCCTACCTAATGCTGCCCAACAAATTTGAACTGTAGTCCAACAAATTCAAACTGTATCCCAACAAATTCATTCTAAATCCCAATAAATTCAACTCAATCTCAACAAATTCCATCTGAATCCCAACAAATTCCAACTGGAGCCCAATTATTTCCTACTGTAGCTCAACAAATTCCAACTATAGCCAAACAAATTCCAACTGTAGCCCAAAGAATCCAAATATAGCTCAGCAAATTCCAACTGTAGAACATCAAATTCTGACCAGCCCAACAATTTCCAACTTAATCCCAACAATTCCAACAAATTCTATTTGAATTCCAACAAATTCCAACTCAATCTGCACAAAGTCCAACTGGAGCCGAATACCTCCTACTACAGCCCCAAAAAATCCAACTGTAGTCAAACTAATTCCAATTGTATCTCCACAAATTCCATCTGAATCTCAAAACTTCTAACTGGATCCCAACAAATTCCAATTCAATCTTAACAAAGTCCAACTGGAGCCCAATAATTCCTACTACAGGCCAACAAATTCCAACCCACATCTCAATAAAGTCCATCTGGAGCCCAATAATTCCTACTACAGCCCAACAAATTCCAACTCAATCTCAACAAATTCTATCTGAATTCCAACAAATCCCAACAAATTCCAACTCAACCTTAACAAAGTCCAACTGGAGCCCAATAATTCCTACTACAACCCAAAAAATTACAACTACAGCACAACAAAATCCAATTGTATCTCAACAAATTCCAACTCAATCCCAACAAATATCAACTGTAGCCATACAAATCCCAACGGAAGTCCAACAAATTCTAACTGGAGCCCAAAAAATCCAGCTATAGCTCAAAAAATTCCAACTGTAGCCCAATAAATTCCTACTGTAGCCAAACAAATGCCAACTGTAACCCCAAAAAATCCAGCTATAGCTCAACAAATTTCAGCCAACATAGTTTCAAGTGAATCCCAACAAATCCCAAGTATAGCCAAACAAATTCCATTTCAATCTCAACAGATTACAACTGTATACCAACAAATTCTGAATGTATCCCAACAATTTCCTACCTAATGCTGCCAAAGAAATTTGAACTGAATCTCAACAAATTCCATCTGTATCCTAACAATTTCCAACTATAGCTCAACAAATTCAACAGTAGCCCAATTAATTCCAACTGTATCCTAATACATTTTAACTGTAGCCCAACTAATTCTTACTCTGGTCCAGCAAACTCCATCTGTAGCTCAACAAACCCTGAATAGACAGTAGAAGGAAACACAGCGAGTCAGTGAATGTTTGGAAACATGTTTTAAAACATATGTATCCCAACCTGATTCTGACCAATATCTGAGAAATGATTTTTGAACCGAGTGAGTCTGACATGTACAGTCAGGTCATATTAGGCTCAAGTGTGTGTGTGTGTGTGTGTGTGTGTGTGGTGTGTGTGTGTAATTAACGAGCTCTCTATGGGCTCTGCTCTGACAGATGGGGATTAAAAGACGCTAATGTAGAAAGTGGCGTCCAGTGACCTTCTGCAGAGATTGACTTCACTCCAATGGAAATGATACCCGGTAAATCACACACACACACACACACAGTGCAGAGCTTCCCCCGCATCACTCCACATGATCCGACCTGAGTGGACAGGGCTACATAAATCACACTGAGAGAGAGAGGGTTTAATAAAGGCCTGCTGAAAGTAGAGTAAGTGTTCACTAAAGCAGCACATGTGCATGTTAACCTCTATAATTCTATTCATCTCTATACATTTATATCATATAACAGTCGATTGTCAATTGTATCTCAACAAATTCCAACGCAATCTTAACAAATTTCAACTGTAGCCAAACAAATTCCAATTGTTTCTCAAAAAATTCCATCTAAATCTCAAAATTCCAACTGGATCCCAACAAATTCCAACTCAATCTCAACAAAGCCCAACTGTAGCCAAACAATATCCAATTGTATCTTAACAAATTCCATCTGAATCTCAAAAATTCTAACTGGATCCCAACAAATTTCAACTCAATCTCACGAAGTCCAACTGGAGCCCAATACTTCCTACTACAGCCCAACAAATTCCAACTGTAGCCAAACAAATTCCATCTGTATCTCAAAGATTCCAACTGGATCCCAACAAATTCCAACTCAATCCCAACAAAGTCCAACTGGAGCCCAATACTTCCTACTACAGCCCAACAAATTCCAACTGTAGCCAAACAAATTCCATCTGTATCTCAAAGATTCCAACTGGATCCCAACAAATTCCAACTCAATCCCAACAAAGTCCAACTGTAGCTCAATACTTCCTACTACAGCCCAACAAATTCCAACTGTAGCCAAACAAATTCCATCTGTATCTCAAAAATTCCAACTGGATCCCAACAAATTCCAACTCAATCCCAACAAAGTCCAACTGGAGCCCAATACTTCCTACTACAGCCCAACAAATTCCAACTGTAGCCAAACAAATTCCATCTGTATCTCAAAAATTCCAACTGGAGCCCAATAATTCCCACCACAGCATATAACAGTCGAGAAATGAAGCCTGAGTTTTAGGATGAAGCTGCAGACGACATTGAAATACAGCATTTCTGAAATATTATAAAGTATTTGATTAAAATCAGATAAAAGTTAAAGTATTTTGTGTTTTTATTGTATTTATTTTTTGTATTTATTTTTTATTTTGGCATAAGACCACAGTGATGTCACTCCAAAATCTTCAAAAGTCCTCCTGAGTAGGATACTCTGGTGTATCCTCTGCTGGAAGTCGATTCGAGGACAATTTTAAGCACAGGTTCCTTTTGGCTCCTCCCCTTTTGGCAAGATGGCATCACTAAATCAGTTTCCGGGTCAAGGAGGAAAGCAGGAAGCAGCCTTCTGATTGGGTGGTTAATAAGTTAATGAGCAAGCTGATAGGTGGACTCGTTAAGAATCTCATCAAAAATGGGGATACAAGATTTATTGCAATAAATCTTATTTTATTAGCGATAATGTATATCATACAGTGGCATAAATAAATCAAGCAAAGATAACCTGACTAAATATATATTAAATGTACTATTTTGGAACAACTTATGGCAACTTATATATTTCAGTATATTTCAGTTGTAATTAAGCAATATTAAAACACAACATAAAAGCATTAGTAAAGGCATTGTGCTTTTAAGTGCTTTTTTGTATAACGTTTGCAAACTTAAAAAGATTGAAGTATGTGGTTTTAAACACATTTTTAATACACTTGAAGTATATTGTATATGTACTACTTTGGGTATTGATTTACATATTGTGTACCCCTTAATGCTACTGGGAAAAAAATACACTAAATTGAACTTTAAGCAAAATTCTAGTGTCGCTATAAGCATTGCTTAAAAAATACATTTCATGGAAATACAGAGAAAGTATATTTAATGTGTATTTTCATGTAGTATATTAAGTTAAAAGTGCACTTTTGGTATTCTTTGCCTAATTTGAACATAATTTAATGCTCTTAAGTATACTTCCTTTTCACAAGGGAAACTCTACTGCTCTACTGTTTACCAGACAATTCTGAAAGAGAATCAGAATCCAGCCATCTGTTCCTCTGTGACCTCAAGCTCAGGTGCACTTGGGTTCTGCAACAGGACAATGACCCAAAGCACACAAACAAGTTCACCTCTGAATGGCCTAAAAAATAAACTAAATGAAGGTTTTGGAGTGGTCTAAAGTCTGATTGAGATGCTGTATATGATCTTAAACAGGACGTTTATGCTAAATTAAATAATATGCTAAAGGTAGCACAACCAAGTTATTAGATTTAGGGTATAAATAAAGGGTGATAAATATAATAATCATTTGAAAAAAGTGTTTTTTATATTTACTCAGGTTCTCTTTGTCTGATATTAGAGTTTGTTTGATACTGTAAAAATATCAGTATGACAAAAAAGCAAAAAAAAAGACTATATAGGGGGGGAAATACATTTTCACGCCATTCTCAGCCACCCCTGCCGACCCAGAGCTTCCTCAGCTTCAGTCTGGTTCACTCAATATCCTTTTAATTGTATCGCTTCTGCTTTCGGCCTATCGATTAACGTGTGTATTTATGTGTCCCTCACTGCACGGCCTACAGTGTATTTCTGTGTGGCATATTCATTTATTTACCTATCTCAGCCTCGCCATGCATCATCCCCACTTCTCTCCATGCATCCATCTATCTATCTATCTCTCTATCTGTCTATCCGTCCATCCATCCGTCTCCTGGGAGAACTTCAATTCTCCAGCTTCTGTAATTACTGGGATTCTATAATTGAGCGATTTGATTTATGATTGTTCTCCGGCGTGAGGCGCGAGTGGCGGGAGGAAGAGGAGGAGGAGAGGAAGAGGGTTTGAAATATGGAAATAGAAAAAGAAAAATAGATTCCGTAAGATACGTCCTTTCTCTGAAGCCTTTCTCTTTCAGGGGAACCTGTGAAGGCTGGGCGAGGCGCGAGAGCGAGTAATTACGCAGAACGTCGCATGCAAATCGATGGCAAATTAAAGCATTATGAAGCTTTATCAGCTTTCATTTGGAAATTAAAGGTGATAAAAAGCCACCGGAGAGGGAGAGCCCATCGCTCGTGCCCGTAATTACGCTGCGGGAGTAAAAACGCCCTCTTTTCCTCTTTTTTTTTTTCGCCCCGCTCACTCATTCATTCATAATTAATTAATTTCTCATAAAACCCAGGAGAAAAGAACAATGATGTGCTTCATTTTTTTTTTCCTCTTCTTCTTCTTTCCTTTCTCTTTCTTTTCTCTCCCAGTCCTCCCCCCAATCACCCACCCACCCCGATCCACCCTGCAGCCCCTCCCCTTCTGTCGTTCTTTTCTTCCCCCTCTCTTTGAAGGAAGAGAGCGGTGGATATTGGGCACTCGCATTATGAGCCAGGGCTCATTTCCATAGACTCACGGTGAGGTTTTCGGGAGGCCGCCTCTCTTTTAGTGCCGTGTTTGCCTTCAGGCCTCAATAATAAAGACTGTGTTTTTCTACGGTTGAGGAGATGGAGAGAGAACGAGAGAGAGAGAGAGAGAGAGAGAGAGAGAGAGGGGGGGGGGAGGGAGGGAGAGAAAGAGAGAGAGAGAGAGGGAGGGAATGGAAGGTGTTTTTTTCTCAACGGGACTGGGAAGTTAAGACCTCATATCCCTCAGAGAAAAGAGAGAGAGCGAGAAAAAGAATGAGATAGGAAGAGAAAAAGAGAGAGAGAGAGAGACATAGGAAGAGAGAGAGAGAGACACAGGAAGAGAGAGAGAGAGAGAAAGAGATGGGAAGAGAGAGCAAAAGAGAAAGAGAGAGAACAGGAGGTCGTTCCTCTTACCTGGACTGAAAAGTTAAGACCTCATATCCCTAAGAGAAATGAGATGGAGATAGAAAAAGAGAAATAATGAGAAAAAAAGAGAGAGAGAATGAAAGAGAGGGAGAGAACGAGAGAGAGAGAGAGAGAGAGGGAATGGGAGGTGTTTTTTCTCACCGGGACTGGGAAGTTAAGACCTCATATCCCTCAGAGAAAAGAGAGAGATAGGAAGAGAAAGAGAGAGAGTGACAGAAAGAGACAGGAAAGGAGAGCGAGAGAAGTAAGAATAGAGAGCAAAAGAGAAAGAGAGAGAACAGGAGGTGTTTCCTCTTACCTGGACTGAGAAGTTAAGACTTCATATTACTAAGAGAAATGAGATGGAGATAGAAAAAGAGAAAAAGTGAGAAAAAACAGAGAGAGAGAAGGAAAGAGAGGGAGAGAGAGAGGGAGAGAGAGAATGAGAGAGAGAGGGAGGGAATGGGAGGTGTTTTTTCTCACCGGGACTGGTAAGTTAAGACCTCATATCCCTCAGAGAAAAGAAAAAGAGAGATAGGAAGAGAAAAAGAGAGAGAGCGAGAGAGCAAGACAGGAAAATAGTGAGAGAGAGAGAAAGAGATGGGAAGAGAGAGCAAAAGAGAAAGAGAGAGAACAGGAGGTGATTCCTCTTACCGGGACTGAAAGGTTAAGACCTCATATCCCTAAGAGAAATGAGATGGAGATAGAAAAAGAGAAAGAGTGAGAAAAAACAGAGAGAGAGAGAGAAGGAAAGAGCGATAGAGACAGAGAAAGAGAGAGAGATACCATACAAGCCTAATAAATCAATTTATACGATAAAACAAACACAATGTCCATGTCTAATGTCAGGTATAAGCTATAGAGGAGTATAAACCCCCAGTATCGAGACACTGTGGAGCAGTTTTGTGTTCAGAACTGTGTTCTCTGGAATGATGAAGCTCCATCCAATAGTTTTGCATGGGTTGAGTTAGCTCGGGAGCTGGGGATGAGTTGAGGTGATGAGGTGATGATCATCCAACATCCTGAGAATCTAGAAGAAAGTGTGTCCTAGTATATGCGTATATACAGCTCTGAATTCTTTGCATTATTTGAGGTCTGAAAGCTCTGCATCTTTTTTTGTTTGTTATTTCAGTCATTTCTCATTTTCTGTAAATAAATGCTCTAAATGAGAATATTTTTATTAGGAATTTGGGAGAAATGTTGTCTGTAGTTTATGGAATAAAACAACAATGTTCATTTTACTCAAACATAAACCTATAAATAGCAAAATCAGAGAAACTGATTCAGAAACTGAAGTGCTCTCTCTTATTTTTTTTTTTCCTGAGCTGTATATTGCTATACTGTAATGGTGATAAAGGCAGTGTTAAAGCAGATCGTCTCATGTCTTTAGCCGTGTCAGCTCCACACACACACACACACACACACACACACACACACACACACACACTCAGGAGCTGTCAGTCAGTCACCTCGGGCTGTGTCGTGTGATCTGTACATCACCAGTGTCTGCTCCAGGTGTGATGCTGAGATGGAAGCTGAAGTGTTCAGCCTGTCACACACTGCTGCTCCTCTATCAGCGCTAACACACACACACACACACACACACACACACACACAAACACACGCATATAATCCTTGTAGCATATGTCAGCCTGTCAACCTGCCACTCAGTACGAGCATCAAGACATGGGCTGCTCTGGCCCACCCTGAGAGGACCTTAAGCCCCTCCCTCCTATCACACACTTACACACACACACACTATTCTATAAACTACGGACAACATTTCTCCCAAATTCCAAAAAAAGAATATTTTAGTCATTTAGAGCATTTAATATTTGCAGAAAATGAGAAATGTCTGAAATAACAGAAAAACAGCTCAAATAATGCAAAGAAAACAAGTTCATATTCATAAAGTTTTAAGAGTTCAGGAATCAATATTTGGTGGAATAACCCTGGTTTTTAATCACAGTTTTTTTTCATGCATCTTGGCATCATGTTCTCCTCCTCCACCAGTCTTACACACTGCTTTTGGATAACTTTATGCTGCTTTACTCCTGGTGCATAAAATCAAGCAGTTCAGTTTGGTTTGATGGCTAATGGTTCATTTCAATCCTGCCTTTGTTTTAGATCGACAGATTTATCACCAATCCAGCACTGATTATGGAGCAGCTGCAGCTTCAGCTTCAACCTATACGAGTGTAGAGGAGCTACAGGATCTACAGGCCCAGCTGTAGCAGCAACATCTGTGGGTAAATGTGCTGCAGGATCCAATCAGAACCTGTAGAACCTCCTCCAAGCCCAACCATCTCAATCTCTCTCATCTTATATCCAGAATAGAGGATCCAACAGAGTCTAAACTAGAGACTCCTTTCAGTTACAGAACAGATTTACTCTAATAAATACACTATAAATACTGTAATCACTTTAATATATCATCATTATATTTGTGTGTGTGTGTGTGTGTGTGTGTGATTGTAGCCACTGACACTGACACACACCTCAGACAGGAGCAGATGTAGTGTGTGTGATTATCAGACAGCGACACAAACCACTTCAGGGCACTGAGGGTGTGTGTGTATGTGTGTGTGTGTGTGTGTGTGTGTGTGTGCGTGTGTGTGTGCTGGCTGACACATTTGAGCCACTGCCAACAAAAAGCAGCACACGCTGCAGTGGAGGTTCGGATGCTGTGCATGCTTGGATACACACCTGCAGGGGGAGAGGTTCAGCAGCTGGGCGCGCACACACACACACACACACACACACACACGCACACACACACACGCCTGCGAGTCCCCACTGTGAAGGGAGTGTTAGCGCTGGAGTCACAGCGAGGCTAATCCGGCTAATTTGCCATTGACAACAACCCAATTACCATAGACTCCAACAGAGAGAGAGAGAGAGAGAGAGAGAGAGAGAGAGAGAGAGAGAGAGAGAGAGAATAATTAAAAAGAGAAGGAGAGTACCACGAAAGAGAGGTAGAAAGAAAGGTAAAGAGTGAGTTAAAAAACGAGAGGAGAGGGTAAAAAGAAAGAGTGAATAGAAAGCCAATAAGTAAAAAGAGATGGATAGTAAAGAGAGAAAGGTAAGAGAAAGATGTTGGAAAGACTAAGAACAAGAGATAAAGAGAAAGAAAGATAAAGGAGGCGGAGAGACAGAGAAACAAATGGCGTGAGAGTGAGGGAGTGACGTGAGATAGAGGGTGAGAGAAAGGAAAAAAGAAAGAAAAAAAGAGCAAGTAAAAAGTGTAGAGGGAGAAAATAAAATAGACAAAGGTGAAAGAGGGGCAAAGAAAGAAGGGAGAGAGACAGAGAGAGTAATTAAAAAAAGGAGAGTACAAGAGAAAGGCAAGTAAAAAGAGAGAGACAGAGAGAGATAGAAAGAAAGAGAGAATGAAAAGTGAACAAGTAAAAACAGAGAGATAGTAAAGGGAGAGATTGAGGACGAAGTTAAGAGACAAAGATGGAGAGGCAGAACAAAAGATTAAGATGAATTATAGAGAAAGCAGTAAACAATAATAGATATGAAGAAATGAAGAAAGTAAGGAAAAAGAGAGGAAATAGAGAGATACAGGAGGAAGAGAGACGGAGAATTAGAGAGTTGGAGAGTGAGGGAGTGAAGTGAGATGGAGGGTGAGAGGAGGAAAGAAAGAGGATAGAAAGATAGAGCAGGTAAAAAAAGAGTAGAGGGAGAAAAAGATAAAGAATGGAAAGAGAGAGGTAAGTAAAGGGAGAGAATAAACAGAGTGAGAGAATAGATGGAGAAAAAAGAGAATAAAAAGACATGAAAGAAAGAGAGAGAGAGAATGTGAACAGAGTTAAAGAACTATAGATTAAAGTGATAGAACATGTTGTTAGACAACAAAAGATGTTAGAGAGACAAAGATGGAGAGAGAGAGAGAAAACAGATTAAGAAGGAATAGAGAGATAGGAAGAAAGGATGAAAGAAAGGATAAAGGGAAGAAAGAGAGATAAAGAGTAAGAAAGAGAGAGATAAAGGAGGTATGAAGGGAGAGGAAGAAAGAAAGGAAAATGAGCAAATAAAAATAGAGGGAGAAAAAGACAAAGAATGTAAAGGGAACAAGAAAGGTAAGCAAAAGGGAGAGAATAAACAGAGTGAGATAGAGAGAGAATAGAGTGAGAAAAAATAAAATAAAAAGAGATGAAAGAGAGAGAACAAGAGATTAAAGTGATAGAATAGCTATAGATAGAGAGAAAATGAGTGAGAGTGAAAGAATGAGTAAAAACAGAGAGAGAAAGAGAGAGAGAGGTAGTGAGAAAAAGAAAGAGAGAGAGGGATAGAAAAAGAATAGAGAGAGAGAGAGAGAGAGAGAGAGAGGTAAGTGGGTGGGCTGGAGTGATGCTGTGCCAAAACAGCAAGGAACTGCAGGAGGCCTCATTACACACAGCAGGACTGCCACTGATACACACACACACACACACACACACACCACACACACTCTTCAGAGAACAGGCAGGGATCACAGGTGCAGAGGCCACATCACAGCCATTTAACCAGTTAACAAATCACCTCCATATCCTTACTACACACACACACACACACACACTCACACACACACACACACACACACACTAATATGCAGAGAATGTCTTAAGCTCTATCCGGACGTCTGGGAAAAATATTTCACACTTCTACTCAGTGATAAAACTCCTGCATCTGGACTGCAACTGAATTGTTATGCTAATTTTCTCGGTCACATGACATTGCGGGGTTCAGTAGCTCCTCCATTTCCACTCATTGTTGTGTTTTTACATGGATCTCCATGGAAACGTGCGCCCAAAGTGTAATTACGGTGCGCGGCAGTGGACAAATAGCTATTTTATTAAACGCGAGGAGACGAAACTCAGAGATGTGCGTCCGGACGGGACTAAAATTACGGGAGGACCATGGAGTTCAGTTAAAAACAGTAGATAATTCAGCCTGTAATTTATTTATCAGAGGACGTCTGAGATTAAAATACACCTACATGATCGTTCTGGACGGGAATAAAATCACAGAGGATAAAAACACCCATAAAAGAGAAAATTACCTTTATTACTGTATTACTGTATAACTGGTTTAAATAAATTACAGGTAGACACTCTCACTGATCACTGATTTAATTCTTTATGTTTATTTGGGTTTAGTATTCTAACGTCATATAGAGTTAAATAAATTACAGGTAGACACTCTCACTGATCACTGACTTTATCCTTTATGTTTATTTGGGTTTAATATTCTAATCTAATGTTATATAGAGTTAAATAAATTACAGGTAGGCACTCTCACTGATCACTGACTTTATTTTTTATGTTTATTTGGGTTTAGTATTCTAATCTAATCTTATATAAAGTTAAATAAATTACAGGTAGACACTCTCACTGATCACTGACTTTATTCTTTATGTTTATTTGGGTTTAGTATTCTAATGTTATATAGAGTTAAATAAATTACAGGTAGACACTCTCAGTAATAAAAGAAGGTGTGTGATTATATGGACTTTTGTCTTTGCTTATTCCACAATGGACATGTGTATACACACACACACACACATATATAAATAAACACATACACACACACACACACACACACACACACACACACACACACACACACACACACTCCAGCAGTCCAGCCCTCCCCCT
>NC_064420.1:48857500-48910000 GCF_023375975.1 Astyanax mexicanus
TTCTAATAAAGTGGCCACAGTCAGTGAGTGGAAGCACTAGTTATAGTAGTAGGTGTTTCCAATAAAGTGGCCATAGTCAGTGAGTGAACGCACTAGTTATAGTAGTAGGTGTTTCCAATAAAGTGGCCAAACAATTAGTTTAAGCACTAGTTATAGTAGTAGGTGTTTCCAATAAAGTGGCCAAACAATTAGTTTAAGCACTAGTTATAGTAGTAGGTGTTTCCAATAAAGTGGCCAAACAATTAGTTTAAGCACTAGTTATAGTAGTAGGTGTTTCCAATAAAGTGGCCAAACAATTAGTTTAAGCACTAGTTATAGTAGTAGGTGTTTCCAATAAAGTGGCCATAGTCACTAAGTGGAAGCACAATAAGTTATAGTTATAGTAGGTGTTTCTAATAAAGTGGCCACGGTGAGAGATGGTACAGGGTATGCTATGGTTATTGTATGTGCTGGAGGAAGAGGAGCCTGTCCTTCACCAGGTTCTGGTGTTTTCCTGCAGGCTCTGATTGGACGAGACCGATTCCCCTGTATCCGAGCGCAGGGATTCCCCCAATCACAGCACAATGAGGAAGGAAGGAAGGAGCTGCTGCTGCTGCTGCTGTCCTTTACGGACGGAGAGGGACACTGCAGAGGGTCAGCCAGGTTTTTCAGCAAATAACACACACACACACACACACACACATTCTGTACATAAGGAAGCGTTTACTGTACACCCTGTGGCCTGTATGCGTGAGATTTAGCGGCTGGGTGAAACCTGCACTTCTGTCACTGTCCGTGTTGTTGATGTCCTTTACCACTGCTGGAATTTCAGCCGTCAGCTTTTTCATTCACCCATGAAACACAAACACACACACAGACGCACACACACACTCACACACACACACATGCTGGTTTTTACTGCTTGCCAGGATGTCCCACGTAAACATCCATTACCAGTCAAAATTCTGTACACACCTTAAACCAAAAAAAAATACGCTTTATACTTCACATTGATTTTATGCTTAAATGATCAGTTTTGCACATCTTGTTTTGCACATCAGTTTCGCTGAATGTTCTCAGTCAGTTTTATGAGGTAGAATCACCTGAAATTCAGGCTTTCAGTTAACAGCTGTGCTGAACTCATCAAGAGTTAATTACTTGAATTTCTTGTCTCTTAATAAAGTGTTTGAGAGCATCAGTTAAAGTAAAGTAGTGAAGAGGTAGAGTTACAGGTCTACAGTGAATAGTGAATATTTGAGTAATGTTCTAATCCAGATTATGAGAAGCAGGAAGTACTCAACTAAGTAAAGAAAAAGTTCATTCTAAAAGAAGAATTTCAAGAATTTTTAAAAGTATCTTCAGAAGCAGTCACTGCAAAGACCATCACAAATGTGCCCTACTTATACACTGCAAAAAAAATCCATTGGCAAAACCTAGACAAAATATATGCAAATTAAGACAAATATATGTATATTAAGCAAAACAATCTGCCTATGGGGTAAGCAACATTTTCTTAGTAAGATTTCTTACAAAAAGCAATGGCAAAGTCTCAAAATGAGTGAAGTAACACCTAAATCAAGCAAAAAAAGTCACTGTTTTTGGACACAAGAATCAGAATAACTTTATTGCTGCTTGATTGTGCTTATTTTGAGTTTGAATTACTTAAAATAAGGTACAAATTCTAAGTAAGAATGATTGAGATAATTATCCCTAAAATAAGTCAAATAATCGAACACTTATAAAATGCTTAGTAAGACCAAAAAAAGTCTTATCAGAGAAGAAAATAAGGTATATTGCCTTATATTTAGAAAATTTCACTTGCTAAGATTTAGTTTTTTGCAGTGTAGGGCGGTGGAAGAAGCAATTTTTGCCCTCTTTTGATAAGACCTAGGGCTAGATTTTTCCGCCTGTTCTCTGGCTCCCTATTTCCTTATAAGGGCATTTTCTTCCCAGGTTGTGTCCCAATTTACTAGCCAGGGCAGCGGTAGTATATTGGAGCGCGACCCTGACGACACGGGTTCGATCCCGCCGCGTGAGGAGCGGTGTGTTAATTTATTTAATTTATTTTTCTTTCTTCTTGGGTTTACCTGCTTTGAGATCAACTGTTCTGCAATTGGGTTCAACAACCCTCTGGGCTGGAGAGCTACTAGTCTGTAGCAGCAATCCATCCCCATTACACTTCATTTTACAAAACAGATTTTTTTTTTGTGACCACCATGTAATGACTTGGAAAATATTTTAATCGCCGACCCCTGACCCCTGAATTATTTACATTTCTGTCTGAGACATACTATTTTGCTGCGTTGTTTAAACTCAAATGATTTAAGTCTGTTTTACATAAAATTGGATATTTCTAAACAAAACTCAATTATTTAGAGTTAGTTGAACATTTGTGAGCAAATATACTGTACTACTCAAACTGAGATCTTTGAGTTGAACCAACTTATAATAACTTTTAAAGTTTAGTCTTTTGCCATTGGCTGCTTCTTTTCCATTGGCTACTGGCACAATCTATTTGCATACTGGGTGTGTCCAACAGTTTCTGACTAACACTCACCATCAGTGTGTAGTGATTCCCCCCCTGGACTACCTTAGAAATAAATCAACTTCCCCTTTAGTTGTAATAACTTGATGTTTTAACTTATGCTAACTCAAGTTTTTATTCCCCATTACTTGAAAAATTGAGTAAACCGGCTGCCTTAAAAAAGTTAAGTAAAATCAACTTATCCAGTCTTACAGAATAATAAAATAAATAAATCAACTTTAGTTGTAATAACTTGATGTTTTAGGTTATGCTAACTTAAGTTTTCATTACCCATTACTTAACTTTTTTAAGGCAACTGGGTTCCTCAAATTCTTTAAGTAAATTAAACTTATCCAGGCTTACAGTGTAGTAACTGTATTAATAATATGTTTCATATGTTCTTCTAAAGGACAACTTATTTAATTTTTGCTTTTAGATGAAGCATGTAATTGCGTATTTGTTAGGTCTTCTAATTTATCCTGTTTTCCAGGAGCTTTTCGTCCTGAAAACCTACAAAAACGAGAACACACTCACTTTCTCGCTCTCTCTCTCACACACACACACACACAGATGCATTGTCTGAAGGTCACTCAGTGACCCTGACCTCGGTTTCTAGAGATGAGCCGTTTTCTTTCAGCTGCTTCTGTTTCTACCAGCAGTTTGATAAGCATTTCTCTGAGTGGATCCGGAAGCGGTGGAGTGATTTAGAGAGGACCTGTGACATGCTAACGGAGGACAGCGGGGTCAGCAGCCATGTGAACAGCCAATCCCGTAAACTGCTGATGATTCAGCAAGTGTGAGTGTGAGTGTGTGTGAGTGGGTGTGTGGGTTCTGTGTCCACTCAGTGTGTTAACGGGTCTGAATTAAAGTCTGTATTAAAACAGTGAGACCAATCCATTTATTTCCGATTCAGACTAAACTTATTTGAGTTTGACATTAATAGATGAATTTATGACACTCACAAACTGCTATGATTTCCTTTGCTCCATCTTTTTAACATCTGTTACTTAGTACACCAGTGATGACTTTCTTCTTGAGTACTTTCCAAACGCTTGTAAACATTCAGTTGTTCTTTGCTCATCAATGTGGCCAATTGGTTTGGTAATCTCATTGAGCTTTGAACTTCACAGCCAGGTGTATCCAATCATGAGAAAAGGTATTTAAGGTGGCCAATTGCAAGTTGTTCTCCTATTTGAATCTCCTCTTTCACTGTGCATCGGTCAACAATACAGCGCACTTTGCACAAGGAGAAACTGTATGGGAGAGTGATGCGAAAGAAGCCATTTCTGCAAGCACGCCACAAACAGAGTCGTCTGAGGTGTGCTTTTACTCCCACACAGCTTCTCCTTGTGCAAAGTGCGCTGTATTGTTGAGCGATGCACAGTGACACCATCTGCAGCAAGATGATGCTGCAGCTCTTTGGAGGTGGTCTGTGGATTGTCCTTGACTGTTCTCACCATTCTTCTTCTCTGCCTTTCTGATATTTTTCTTGGCCTGCCACTTCTGGGCTTAACAAGAACTGTCCCTGTGCTCTTCCATTTCCTTACTATGTTCCTCACAGTGGAAACTGACAGGTTAAATCTCTGAGACAACTTTTTGTATCCTTCCCCTGAACAACTATGTTGAACAATCTTTGTTTTTAGATCATTTGAGAGTCATTTTGATGAGCTCATGATGCCACTCTTCAGAGGAGATTCAAATAGGTGAACAACTTGCAATTGGCCACCTTAAATACCTTTTCTCATGATTGGATACACCTGGCTATGAAGTTCAAAGCTCAATGAGGTTACCAAACCAATTTTGTGCTTCAGTAAGTCAGTAAAAAGTAGTTAGGAGTATTCAAATCAATAAAATGATAAGGGTGTCCATACTTTTGCACCGGTCAAATTGTGGTTTAATGCATATTGCACATTTTCTGTTAGTACAATAAACATCATTTCAATCCTGAAATATTACTGTGTCCATCAGTTATTAGAGATATCAAACTGAAATGGCTGTTACAAACACCCTAATATTTACAACTAAAAATGATTAAGATTAATAGGGGTGCCCAAACTTTTTCATATGACTGTATTAACACATTACATTAATTAATTAAGTTTGCTTTTCTGACAGGAAAAGAAAAAAATGCCCTTATAAGGAGATAGGGAGCCCAAGAACGAGCGACAGAGAAAGAGCGACAGAGAGAGAGAGAGATAGACAGGGGGAGGTATGTAAACAAAAGCTCACCAGAGAAGCATTTTATTTATTTATTTTTTATTATCGTTCACTATAGTTTAAATAACATCACATGCCCAGATCAGATCCAGATAGATCAACACCTGAAATATTGATTTTTAGTCTACTATATAGATCTTTTAATGTGAAAAACAATCGTTTTTTTTTTTTTTTTCAGTCTAAAGCAGAAGTAAAAGCATTATCCTCACTGTTTCTTTTACTGTTTAAGGAATATCTATTTTCTGGAATATCTAAAGTGAAAGTTAAGATGCCAGTAAGCTCCAGGAGGATCTGAATCAACAGCTATTTATCGTGGATCTCCTGATCTTGACTGTGCTTTGTCTATTTTCTGTGAATGATCGGATCACATGTGAACTCTGAAGCGGCGCTTCCTCTGGCGGAAGTTAAACCGCGATCCTTCACGTCCTGCTCTTTCTGTTTCAGAGCTCTGGCAGCAGATAACCCCGAGTCTCTGTATCTAAATTACCCTGCTGGTCCTGACCTCCTTCCAGAAATGACCACGGCCAGACCCTGCTCCCCTGACCCGTCGCCACACTGCCCTTTCACCACTGCCTCGTTCACCATGCCTCATTAAAGAGCAGTGAGGACAGGCTTCAGGACAGGAGGGAAGGGCAGTGCAGGCCAGTGCACAGGTGGATCCTGTGTGTGTGTGTGTGTGTGTGTGTGTGTGTGTGTGTGTGTGTTCTACAGTAGCGTGGAGGAGGAGGTGGTGGAGGTGTTGTTGTAAAGGTGAAGAGCAGCACAGGAAGCTCTGGTGAGCCCCAGTCTAATAGTGGAAGAAGATTGTTCACCGTTGCCAGATACACACAGGTTAATGACGCTTACATAACTGCAGCCGTGGGAAACGTGTAGGCGAGGCCTTAACAGACTCTGCACTGCTAAATATAGATCTACACTATAAAAAATGATGAGTAAAATTTACTTAAATTTTCTAAAAAATGTTTTTTTTAAGTAAATTTAATTTCAGATAAATTTAAGTAACTTCAACTCAGTTTAAAGACTTAAATAGAGTTACACAGAGTAAATAAGTGAACTGAACTTCAGTCAATCCTTTCTTTTAGTAACTTTACTTCATTTATTTTACTGAATCAATCCTTTCTTTTAGTAAACTTTACTTCATTTATTTTTACTGAATCAATCCTTTCTTTTAGTAAACTTTACTTCATTTATTTTTACTGAATCAATCCTTTCTTTTAGTAAACTTTACTTCATTTATTTTTACTGAATCAATCCTTTCTTTTAGTAAACTTTACTTCATTTATTTTTACTGAATCAATCCTTTCTTTTAGTAAACTTTACTTCATTTATTTTTACTGAATCAATCCTTTCTTTTAGTAAACTTTACTTCATTTATTTTTACTGAATCAATCCTTTCTTTTAGTAAACTTTACTTCATTTATTTTTACTGAATCAATCCTTTCTTTTAGTAAACTTTACTTCATTTATTTTTACTGAATCAATCCTTTCTTTTAGTAAACTTTACTTTATTTATTTTTACTGAATCAATCCTTTCTTTTAGTAAACTTTACTTCATTTATTTTTACTGAATCAATCCTTTTTTTTAGTAAACTTTACCTAATTTCTACATACAATATTATCTAATTACAATTACAATTACTTAATTTATTTATAATATTACTCAAATAATTTATAATACATAATATATTATAATTCCTGAAATTTAAATATTTTAGTTTATCACACCATTCAATCTCATTCTTCTGTATTAAAATGTCTCGTCTTAAATAAATTTACTGTAGGATTTTGGAGTAATGGGAGATCAAGGAAAAATGTCTATTCGGTTGTGCATAAATCAGATTTTGAGTCCTATAAAACCAGCAAATCAAACTTTTATCAGATGACACCATTAAATTATTGAAGAAACCTTTCCATACTATTAATAATAAAAGTATGAAGTTATTTTACTGTAGCATTTTGGAGTAATGGCAGGTCAAACTTAGGGAAAATGTTTATTCGATTTTTCATTTACCAGATTATGGAGTCCTATAAAACCAGCAAATCAAACTTTTATCAGATGACACCATTAAATTATTGAAGAAACCTTTCTATACTATCAATAATATAAGTATGAAGTTATATATTTTACTGTAGCATTTTGGAGTAATAGGAGTTCAAACTTAGGAAAAACGCTCATTTGGTTTTGCATAAAGCAAAATTTGACATACTATTATTATTTAATTATTGTTTGGGGCACCACAAAGCATTTGTGCATAGAGGTAATCAGGCATTGTGGAGAATTACAAAACCTCACAATATGAACACAATCACTGAGTGCAATCAAATCCTCACAGCAATGCTTTAACCTTGTAGAAACTTGTAGAAACTTATAGACTTCCATTTGGAAAGTAGAGTCCTTTTAATGTCTTTTGATTTTGAACAAAACTAAAAAACAATACATTGTATCCAGTATGAATTATTACATGCTAAGTCTCATTGAAGATAATCACATGTAGCGGCTGAACCAGACGATAGTGATTGATCTCTCCAGTCTGGTGTTGAGTTATGAATCCAGGCGACATCATGAGGTCATAATAGACCATTAGCCGCGATGATGCGTAAGAAAATACATGAGGTTAAACCTGCGGCCTCCGGAAGATCCTCGTTCAAACAGATTACTGAAAAAGCTGCTCATTCGTGTCGCGCGGGGCCGCGTTACTCCGGCACGTTAATATCTCAATCTGCGGAGATGAAGGAGCTAATCAAAACCTTGTCGTCACTAATGGAGCGAAATGGAGGGATGGATACGGCGCTTGACACCGTTGATTAAACAGCGGAAAGGTGTGAAAGTCTTTCTCTCGTTCCTCATTAGCCTAACCAGGTCTGTCAGGTGCTAAGTGGAGGAGGGAGAAGGTGTCATGGAGGATCATGGGAAATCCCACGTTGAGGTGTAATTGGACTGTGTTGGCGCAGGAGAGTGTTGCAATGCTAATGTGAGTATAAGGTGGCTCATTTTTTTTTTTTTCAGTGAATGAAAAACAGAGCTGTCAATTAGCAATATGTCGCTTTATACATATGTATCTGTCTTTCTCACCCTGTTTTTCAATGGTCTTCAATGGACCCCACAGCAGTGCTGCTGGAGTTTTTAAACGGCTCAGTGTCACTACTAGACTACTAGAGAGTAGTCAACAAACTTACTTACTTACTTACCTACCAAGGATGCTAACAAGTACATTATTCACACAATCATTTACACTCAGTACTCAACCAACCAACACACACCCGTGAGAAATGTCAGCCAATCGTGAACAGCATACTCTCAAACGGAAAACACCGTCCACCTGGAGGACTACACTGGGCCCAGCACAGACTGCCAATCCATATTATATATGGGCATAAAATCACATTGTACTCATTTTTTTGACTCCCTGGGTGTTATCCTAACAACTCTCAGTGTTACAATTCACATAAAGGTGGAATTATTTGCCATTTTCTTTGTGATTCAGCGATAGCAGCAGCAGGTGTGTCTTTTTCCCTCAAACTCTACAATTTGATGAGTAGTGAAATTAAATATATTTTGTTTTTTTTACAGTGTATTAAATGTTTTTGTTAATTCCAAATATTGTTTAAATGCATTTTTATTAATCCTGTGAAATCCTTTTGGGGCTCCTTTAGTTAGTTAGTTAGTTAGCTAGCTAGCTAACCTAACTAATGCTAGCTAAGGTGAAACTGAAAATTTCTCACAAATCTGGCTAGCCAAGCTAGCTAAGGAGAAGAATTAACCTACATTCTACCTACACAACTTAACTTGTTCAGCTAGCTGATGTGAAATAGAGACTTCTTAAAAGAAACAGCTAACCCAAATGGTTAGCTAGCCATGAGGCGGAGGACTTTTCACAAACAAAAAAGTTAAACAAAAAGTGTAGCATTAGCTAGCTTTAACTTGGGTTAAATGGGGAACCTCTTGCCAGAAAAGGCTAGGTTAGGTAACCTAGCTAGCTAGCTGGCCTTAGCATACGTGAAACGGGCAACTTATCGCAAGAAACAACCTAAAGTTAACTAGCTAGTTTGCTAGCTGAGGTGAAATTGAAAAGTTCTTTCAGGAAACCAACGCTAGCCGTCTAGCTAAATGGCACAATTGTTAAATTCTGGTGTTTGAAGTCCCAGGATGTAGGTGAGCTAGATAACTTCTGTAGCTACCATTTAAGGTGGATTTTTTTCTCCTATCTATGAATGTGTTTAAATGTGATGCATTTTAAATAAAAATACCAAGAATCTGAACAATAAAAAAGGATATGTTTGCGTCTTTATTTTATTTCATTTTTATTATTCAATGTCATTAATACTACTTTTAACACTTTTTGAAGTGTGGGACCATATATACTCCAAACAGTGTAAAATTAACACTTTAAGTGTTGCTATAACACTAATGAACAACATTAGCATGAGTAAATGGTACACTTTACAGCGTTATATTAACACTAAACATTTAACACTGCTATCAGTGTAATATTTACTCTCTGTAGAGTGGGACCATATATGCTCTGAAGGAGTGTTAAATTTAACTCTTTAGGTGTTGATCCAGCACTCACAACACCATGGCAATTTTAGAGTATCCAATATCTCTGGGCAATTTTTATTTACCTGATGTCCATGTTTTGGAGTCTGGGAGAAAACCCATGGAGAGGACATTATCCCTGTTTATTAAAAGATTTAGAGTTAAAGAGGAGGAGAAAATAGGATATTCTTGCTTATAAAAACTCTGTCAGTTAAAATAGTTCCATAGCTGTTCTGTTTGTAGCTGCACTGTTGTAAGCGCTGCATTGTTGCTAGGTTAGCGTGGTGGCCTCTACTTTTGGCCATTTCAGTCAAAATTGTGTAAATCTAAATTTACTGTAAATAAACGTAAAAGCTTTAATCTACTTTACTCACCAAAATAAATCTGTGTAGATTAACATCCAGCTCTCATTTGACTTTGAAAGAAAATGTTTTTTTTTTTTACAAATTAAAATTTGTTTACTTCGGCGCCCCCAGTGGCAAAACCTTTGGAATTACAAGAGTCCCCTATTTTAGATTCAGCTTAAAATACTCTATAATAACTGGAAAATATATACACTTAAGCTTTTATTTTAATAATAACAACTCTTAACCTATAATTGGTGGCTTATAATGTGTGTAATAATGCATATTTTTGAATCGCTGGGCTTATTTATTTGTGGGGCTGCGTTTCTGCACTGTGCCTCTATGGGATCCAGAGGCTCCCAGTAGGGTATAATGACATCGCATTTGGTTTGTATTTGGTTTGTAAGCGCTGCATCATTGCTAGGTTACCTGTATGTAGCGGAGTAATACTACATGGAGAGCTTCAGTTACAGTGCATTACCCGCTGATAATGTCACTCATGAAACGCCTCTCAGCCAATCCGATTGCAGGGTCGGAACTAATTGTGGTAAAATGAAGAATAAAGGTGATCTTGTGATGCAGATCTGCTATAGGATCTTCAAGAATCTTGGTAGATGGCAGCAGTGTTCAGAGAATGTAACGCAACTGGTTAAGTGTTTAATGAACCCTAAAGAAGATCTGGAATCAAACCTAATTGCAACTATCGCTTTAATAGAGTTTCTCAGAGACTTTCTGAAGCTCCACATTAACGTTTCTTGGGGTTTCCAGGCTTCCAGGTTGAGCTTCCACTCAGGAGCTGTCTTCTCTCAGCCATGGAACAGCAAGCAGACGAGCGAATGAGGGAGGAGAGAGACAGAGGGACGAGGGGATGGAGGGAAGCTGGGGACTGAAGGTAAGCGGAGGAGTGGAGGAGAGAGAGAGAGAGGTAAAAGGAGAGAGAGAGAGATGGAGAGAGAGAACAGAAGTTCTACTCAGTGTGCTGGAACTTCTCCTCTATCAGCGCCTTTCAGCTTTTGTCACATTCTTCATTAACTTCATTAACAGATGAGCAGCGGTGATTAGGAGCAGCTTCCTGCTGATTCAGCTCCAACACACACACACACACACACACACACGCACACACACACACACGCTCGCACACACGCCTCACACTCGCGCTCACTTCTCCACTCATCTCACACCGGGGGGCTGTTGGGCCGTGTTGCCAGATGACACACCGCATCACATAAACACATAAACACACAAACACACACGCACCACCGAGCACAAGTACACACACACACACACAGACATACACACACAAAAACACATCTACACAATGCCAAACTCAACACTTCACCCCTTTATAAGTTATTATCCTCGTTTTTTGATACTATTCCAATGTAATTATTTTATTACATGGTAATTGCATCATTAATTACATAGTTATTACACCTATAGTTGCATTACTGTCTGTATTGTATAAATTGTATTGTATAAATCAGTGTCTGTATGCTGAATTTATTCATAACAGTATTTTATCAGTGTTTTATCTGAAGAAATGCACTAAAAATTGTAATTAAATGACTCCTTATATTTATTCCTATTTGTTCATATTTAGCATATACACACACACAGATCTACACTATGCCAAACTCCACAATTCACTCCTATATGGTTAATTATTGTTGTTTTGTGAGCTATTCATGTGTAATTGATTTATTACACAGTAATTATATAGTTATAAATTATTTACAATAAAATGGGACAGATGTTTTATTATATGGACAGATTCAAATTAAAATGTTTGACTTTTATCATTCATTTCAGTGTGTGTTTGTGTGTGTGTGTGTTTCTGTGTGTGTTTCTGTGTGTGTGTGTGTGTGTGTGAGTTAAAAGTGTGTAATTAATGTATTACATCACAATTACATCATTAAAAACATAATCATTAGATTAAGGGCTGCATTATGTCCAATATATCCAGTATATTATATTAATTATTATTATGTAACACATAAACACACTGCTGATTGATAACCAGTGACATCACTGCTGATTCTGACATCATCACCTCATCACATCATGACCTGATCTTAACCTGGTAAACGGGTCAGTGGGTTGTGCTACACACAGTGTGTGTGTGTATGTGTGTGCGTGAGCGTGCGTGGGCGTGCGTGCGTGTGTGTGTATGTGTGTGCGTGTATGTGTGTGTATGTGTGTGCGTGTGCGTGCGTGTGTGTGTATGTGTGTGCGTGAATGTGTGTGCGTGCGTGTGTGTGTATGTGTGTGCGTGTGCGTGCGTGTGTGTGTATGTGTGTGCGTGTGTGTGTATGTGTGTGCGTGTATGTGTGTGTGTGTGTGTGAGCGTGCGTGTGCGTGTGCGTGCGTGTGTGTGCGTGTGTGTGTGCGTGCGTGTGTGTGTATGTGTGGTGTGCGTGTATGTGTGTGCGTGTGTGTGTATGTGTGGTGTGTGTGTATGTGTGTGCGTGCGTGTGTGTGCGTGTGTGCGTGCGTGTGTGTGTATGTGTGGTGTGCGTGTATGTGTGTGCGTGTGTGTGCGTGTGTGTGTGCGTGCGTGTGTGTGCGTGCGTGTGTGTGTGCGTGTGTATGTGTGTGCGTGAGCGTGCGTGGGCGTGCGTGCGTGTGTGTGTATGTGTGCGTGTGTATGTGTGTGCGTGTGTGTGCGTGCGTGTGTGTATGTTGGCAGAGAGGATTGTGTATCTAATTAATCCAGTAATTAATTACATCATACACAACATATGGCAGAGAACAGGCTACATTAAACTCTATCCCTCTCTCTCTCTCTTTCTCTCTCTCTCTCTCTCTTTCTCTCTCTCTCTCTCTCTCTTTCTCTCTCTCTCTCTTTCTCTCTCTATCATCATATATCCTCACCTTCTCCTCTCTGTTTCTACTTCATTGTTTTTCTTTCAATCAATTTTTCTCTCTTCTTTTTTCTTATTTTCCACATTTTTCTGTCTCTCTCTCTTTTTGTCTCTCTGATCATCAGTCTTTCTTTCAATTACCCCCTTTTTTCCCTCTTAACTTTCTTTTCTCTTAACTCTCATTTCTCTCTACATCTTTCTTTATCACGTCTGTCTCTTTTCTTGCGCTGTCTCTTCTCTCTTTCTCTCTTTGTCTATCTGTCTTTCACTCTTTCTTGTGCTCTTAATTCTCTTTCTCTTTTAATTGCTTTCTCTCTTTTAATATTTTTTTCCTGTCTTTCTTTCTTTTTCTTCCTTTTCTCCGTGCTTTCATTCCTCATTTTTTCTCTGTCTCTCTTTGTTTTTTTTTCTCTTGTTTTCTGTCTCTTTGTTTGTTTTCTTCTCTTTCCTCTTTCTTTCACTTTTTTCACTGTATTCCACTTGCTCTTTTTGTAGCAGTCTTTTCTCTCTTTAATTCTCTCTCTATCAATTTCATCTCTTTTCTTATGCTTCCTCTCCTCTTTCTCTCTTTTTGTTTTTTTTTCTGTTTTTAACTCCCTGTCTTTTCTTTTTTCTAGTTCTCTTCATTCTCTTTCTGTCATCAGTTTGTTCTTTTTCTCTCTCCTTTTATCATTTTCCCCATCTCTTTCCTCACTGTTTCTCTCCCTTTTTTCTGCCTTTTCTTTTTCTAATTTTTCTTTACTAGCTCTTTTCTTATTTTTTCATTTTCTCTCTCTCTCTCTCTTTTTTACACTCTAATTTCTCTTTACGTCTTTTACTTTATCACTTCTGTCTCTTTTCTTTGGCTGTGTCTCCTCTCTTTCTCTTTCTCTCTTTGTCTATCTGTCTTTCACCCTTTCTTGCTCTCTTAAATCTCGTTCGCTCTCTTTTAAAAACTTCCTCTCTTTTAGTGTTCTCTTTTTCTTCCCTTTTTCCTTGCTTTCAACCCTCCTTTTATTCTCTCTCTGTTTTTTCTTTTTCTCTTAACCAAGTTTTTTCTCACTCTTTCTATCCCTTTTTTCTCTTTTGCTTTTTGTCTCTCTTAATTTCTCTTTATTTCACTTTCTCCTCCTTTCCCACATTCTCTATTTCTTTCTTTAATCATTTTCCCCATCTCTTTTCTTGCTGTTCTTCTTTCTCTTCTTCTTTTTCTCTCATTTCTCTTCTTTTTCTTTATCTGTTTAATTTCTCCTTTTATCATTATTACTCTCTCTACTTGTCTCTAAGTCTCTCGTTCTCTGTATTAAATGTTCTTTTCTCTCTCTATCTCTGTAGTTTACGGTGGTGATCATTTAGTTTCTTACTGTTTCTCTTTCTCTTCTTTTTCTTTTGTTTCTTTATCTGTTTAAAATCTCCATTTATCTTTCTTCCTCTCTGTAGTTGTCTCTAATTGTCTCTCTCTCTCTCTCTGAGAATAGTTTATAATAGTGATTTAGTTTGGGCTGGATCTGATGATAATCACTCGTGTCTCCTGGGCTCTGGATCTGATCTGGATCCAGTCTCTGCAGCTGATCTCCTGCGCTGGTCGGGCTGGAGAGAAGAACTCAGACGCTCCTCTGAACTGAGAATCAGAGACTCAGACGCTATTGTCTCGGCCGAACAGAGAGACAACAACAATAACAACAACAACAAAAAACGAACAATAAAGAGTTTAAAAATTCATAAAAACCCAGAGAATCTTCCAGACGTCAGAGGAGAGCCGTGGAGCTCCGCCCCCTCCTCCTCACCCCGTCACATCAGCAGATTAATGACCTGTCAGCTGAGCAGGAGACGCTCGTGTGTGTGTGCAGTGGCCTGGGGTTCCCAGACTGAGTGGATCTGCATCTCCGTGTGTGTGTGTGTGCGTGTGTATGTGCGTGTGTGTGTGTGTATGTGTGTGTGTGTGTCGTAAATTACCGTGGATGGTCCCTCAACCCCCCACAACCTCACTCATAAACAAAAGCCATCTCTCAGCTCGTGTTTTCCTCGCAGACACACACACACACACATGCACACACACACACACACACCTGAGTTACTCAGGCAGGACCACTGTCTGCGAGTGGAAGCGAGTGATCACACACCTTCTATAGCTGCCCCTCCAACTCACACACATGATGAAACTGGACGCTACTCTATTTTTACACATTCTACCTCCTGCCTCATTTAAATAGCAACAGTGCTTCTAAATATATATCTATATATCACTGATGTGTTCAGGTACATTTCTGGAGCATTGCTATCTTAGCAACAGAAAACACTGGTGCTCCACTGACTGAATACAACCTAGACAGATGTTCATTGCTATCTTGACAACACACCAAGCCTACACCCACGCCTTACAAAATAAAGAATACAAATGATTTTCTGGAGCACCTTCAAGAACAAGAAGTTCAGTTTCCTCTGCTGAGAAGCGTTTGTTGGACACGTTCAGGAAGCTGCACCGTTACAATAGCAATCCACCAAGGTCAGAGCTCATCTGATGAGGAAGTGATTCCCTGATTGGTTTATTTCATGTTACCCCCAAAATTAACCACACCCATGATTTAGATAATTAGAATTAGAATTAGATCATGCCTTTCACGCATTTTGAGCTGCAGAAGGTGTACTTTTCCCATCATTACGATGTCAAAAAGACATGCTGACATGCCTTAAAACAAGCTGGAGATACTGAAATGTAAACATGGAGAGCTTTGGTTACAGTGCATTACTGGCTGATAATGGCACTCATAAAACTCCTCCCAGCCAATCACATTGCCGGGTCAGAACTAACTGTGGTATAATACATGTTATAGGACTTCTTCTCTTCGTCTACTATTGCGTAATTATCGAGCTACACAATACAGTACAGTACTGATCAGATCATTAGTAAATCACTTGACAGCTGGAAAAGGGTGATGCTAAATATTGTAAATGTGAACGTAAATGTAGAGTATTTAAAGCAGAGCGCCCCCTACAGGCAGGAACAGTAGTGGGTGCAGTTTAAATCCCGTCTCCTCATCTGCAGCCGCTTCACGCTCCGAGCGCCGCGCTGCACACATGCCACATAATTTGTACTTTTAATGGCTCAGACTTCTATTTTTCCTGACACGCTTTAATCAATAACCAGCGGCGTCCCTGGCAGCCGCCCGCCAACCGCCGCTTTATTAATTTGGAACAAGTGCGCTAACTAGGCGTCTCGGTATCGAGACGCATCTTGCGGCGGGTAATAGGCAGCCGGGATTGATAGGTTCATTCCTAATACGTGCTAACCCCCCCCCCTCCCCTCCTCCCCTCCACATCCTCCTCTTCCTCCTCTTCCTCTATCTCTCTCGCCCTCTCTCTCTCTCTCTCCCTCACTTCCTGTCAGGCGGTGATTTAAGGAGGAGTCAGGCATGTTCTGTCATTCTCCCGCCGGCTCGCCGCAGACAGAGACGGATACCGTGAGTAAATAAAAAAATAAAAACGCAATAAAATAAAATAAAATGCAAAAGAAGAAGAAAAGGGACAAGTGAGGCAGGAGGGAGGCGGCTTTCTGTTCTTTTTTTTGAGGCAGCGAGAAAAAGAAAGAGTGGAGATAAAAGTGTGTGTGGCCTTTTTTGTGATTTCTAGAGGTGAATTTCATAAGGGAACACATCCTGTAAATCACCGGTCAAATACAAGTCTGGACACACATTTAAGTTCAGTGTTTTTTTATTGTCTAAAAATGTTCTGTATTGTAGATTAATGCTAAACTCATCCCAACCAACAAGAATATTTTAATTTTAGTACATAAAAAAGTGTTAAAAAAAAACAAAATATGTTTTATATTTTAAGGAAATCTAGCTTTGATTGGCTGCATTTATGATGTAGTTTAGTCATCTTTCAGTTAACAGCTGTGCTGAACTCTTCAAGAGTTAATTACTTAAGTGAATTTCTTGTCTCTTAATAAACTGTTTGAGAACATCAGAAGAAAAGAAGAAGTTTAAGAACTTAAAAAAGTATCCTCAAGTGCAGTCACTTCAAAAAACATCAAAAATAGTATAATGATAAAACTGGCTCTCATTAGGCCCACCCAAGAGTTTTCTCTGTTGTACAGGATAAGTTCATTTTTTAACTCCATTCCAAATAAACTAAAATGTGCATCATGATCAGAAATGGTGGGCATGTGTCCAGCTTTTTAAAAGCCTATCAGGATTTCTTAAAAACTTTGAGAAACTTTTGCCCATTGAGAATAAATGGGGAGAAATTTGCATGCCCATGTAGGTCAGAATTTATGAGATATTAAGACCATATTTGGAATCCTTAATAGAACTTTCTGCACAAATCGATACAATGAATGGTTTTCTTACAACATAGCCACACCTTAGCAATCATCTAGCAATACTTTATAAACCACCTAGCAACCGCTTAGCAACACCATGGGCACTGTAGCAACACCATAGCAGGAACTGCAATTGAGTTCATTTTGATAGTTTGTCTCATCCCAAAGCTATTGGTTGGTTTTATACCCATCTAGCCCACGATTGGCAAGAATGGCATTGGGAATATTGACCTTTTGACCAATCTGATCTTTTTTGGACATTAAACAGTATACACCTTGGATGAACCAATAGATTAATTCACTAATGCGAAAGGATGTATTGATACTTTTAGACATAAAGAACATTATATATCTTGACTACAGTAATCCTGGCTTATCCTGGACTAACCTCGGGATACACATCATTCTGAATGGAGATTTTCCACTGAAAAGAAATTATAATCCGCAACTAGGCGTAATCTCTGTTTGGGAACCCATCCATCGTTTATTCTATTTTATTTTATTCTCTTCTGGCATTGTGAAGCTTTGATTTGAAGCTATGGATGCTCCATAAATAAACCCCTAAATAAAGCTACTAATGCACTGGATCTACCGTATAGAGGAGCTCCATCCAGAGGTCAGGTCTAAAACAGCCTAAACACATGATAAAAAGACAGACCACGTCTTTAAGGAAGCTCTAACCCCTTGGACAGAAGTCCCATCTGCTGGAGGTTAGCCTGTACCACGCTGGCGCTCTGTACGTTTTGTAGTCATCAGAATGTGTCAGTGTTTGGGGTGAGGTTGTGAGTTATGGTCCTCCAGCTGAATCAGGGTGGAAAAGCACCGCGATGCTGGAAATCTCTGGAGAGGAACAACACCTCGGTGGGAAATTCCACCACAGGGACCACACAAGGCTTTCATTTAGCCTCCGAACACAGGCGGGCTGTGTGAGATCTGCCTCGGATCAGATTTCTCATTTTTATAACAGAGTGTGGCTGAGATCGAAGACGGTCCGTTGCAGCCTCTTTCAGGAGCTTCAGGAAGAAGATTGGAGAATGGTCCATCTCAGCCATGCTGTAAACAACAAGCTCTCTGATATATGTACACTTTCCTCCAAAGCACCTGGAAAAGTGGGGCCAATCCCTTTATTTCTAGAATATAAACATTTGGGTTTGACATTAAAAGACAGAGCATGCATTTAAATCACTAAAGAGGACACTGAAGGGAGTAACCCCCCGAAACAAACACCAGAATGCTTTAATCAAGGCACGAATGCTTTAGCTGTTGAGTCTTTCACACTACACGACTGATCAGCGACACAGGGTCACTAATTACACGATTTCTCATATTAGGAAATCGGCAACTCGCCTGGCTGCTCTCCAGAAACACATTTCGTCACGAGAACACACGGCATGGGGATGTCGTACCAGAGAATCTCTATAGTACAGGAGAATACGCACTTAAAGTGAGTCCAACATGAACGGGTTCATATGAAGCAACTGAGTAAAATCTATCTATCTATCTATCTATCTATCTATCTATCTATCTATCTATCTATCTATCTATCTATCTACCAACATATATAACCATTTTAACCCTTGTGTGGTGTTCATATTTTTGTTACTCGTTTACTTTGTTACTTGTATTTAATTCAGCAAAATTAAGCAATTTTACATTAAAATGCTTTACACATGCTCGCTTTACCTAAATTTCAAGCAATATAAACTTATATAAAGCTTACATGGTTAATATTTGCCCTTTACCTTTCTTATGTTACATTTCTTTTAAAAAGTGCTACTCTTTTTTTATTAGTTTTTTTAATAAAATGTAAAAGAAAATGAATTAAACTCAAGATATGAGTAGAAAATTTTGTTTAGTTTCAAATTTACAAATGAAGCAATGTTTATTAGCCCTTGGCCAAACATACTGTATGTAATATAAATGTGTGTGTGGGGGGAAGGGCTCAGAAATCAGAGAGGTTTTACACTGTAACACACTAGCAGTGCTTTACGTTTTCATTTTTCATCAAATGATACAAAAAAAATATTTTTTTGATGAAAAATGAAAACGGGTCCCACAGACCCGAACACCACACAAGGGTTAAACATGTTTTACCTGTATCTCCAGGATCAGTTTGCCAACCAATCAGCTCACAGTAGCAGTAATACTGCTACTGCTTTACAGTGTAAAACCTTTCTGATTTCTTTAGATAAACTGAAATATACAGGCATGCTTTCTTGTTTTTTTTAGTAAAATACATTATTTGACTTTCTAAAATTAAAGAAAGTAGTTAATAATTATTAATATCCTTCTAGAGTCATTTACTGATATAACAGGGGGAATGGTAGGGTGGTCAGACTCTCTTTAAACAGCTCCGGTGTGTTTTGCACCATGGTTTTCTCTCTCTTTCTGTGATCCCATTGGCTGTGTGTAGCCGCTGCTCCTGGCTCCTAGTCGATGACTGAATCAGATATTAAACGTGTTGAATATTTGTGGGTCTGTATGATATAAAAAACACTACAATACTTGAAAAAAAAAACAGTTCAGTTAAATAATTGAGTTGAATAAACTTAGAATCCTTATAACCATCAAAAACCAAAATACCTTCACTAATATCTCCACAGTTTAGGCTCACTCTTCAGTTTCCTCTTCAGATATCAAGATACAGCCAGGTGGAAGTGGACAGTTAGCGGTTAGCAGCTAATGGAGGCCAGGGCATGTTATTCCTGTTGTTTAACTGCAGCCTGTTCTGATTATTTAAAGACTCATTCCTGTTTATTCCATCCTCTTCTCTCGTAACCTCAAACAGCCTGCGCTTCCCGAACCCGTCCGGAGCAGAGCAGAATCAGCCCCGGATCTGTGGCTAACCCTTTTAGCGCTCGCTAGCAAAACACCGGTAAGAGCCGCATGCCTGGGACGCTCAGATAATTAGTCACCAGAAAAGAGGCTCGGGAGTCGATTATCTTTCTGCTTGTTGGACAGATTGTGTAAGCAGTGTTGTGAAGGGTCCAGGAGATAAGGGGGGATGTTTACTGTAGACCACGAGCCGCCAAACCTGAAAAACAGGCTTTTTACAGACTATTTTCAGCCTTTCTGACAAACACTGAAGATCATGTGACACATCAGCAATGATACCTTATTGTTTTGAGTGAAAAAAACATGGACCTGAAGTCGTCACTGCTGATATCGTCACCTCCTTAAAGAGGTTCTTTAACTGTTTTATATATATAGATACTCTACTAATATACCAACTACTAGTATGGTATTTTACTGCTAGTATCTTACAGGAGTAAAGTAGTAATATTACAAGATTAAAGTTGTAATATTTTGAGTATAAAGTCATAATATTACAAGATTAAAGTTGTAATATTTTGAGAATAAAGTTGCAATTATATGAGAAAAAAGTCATAATATTACGAGATTAAAGTCATAGAATTACAAGAATAAGGTTGTAATATTTTGAGTATAAAGTCATAATATTACAAGTTTAAAGTTGTAATATTTTGAGAATTAATTTGTAATTTTATGAGAATAAAGTCATAATATTACGAGATTAAAGTCATAGAATTACAAGAATAAGGTTGTAATATTTTGAGTATAAAGTTGCAATATTATGAGATTAAGTTGTAATATTATGATAATGAAGACATAATTTTACAAGAATGAAGTTGTAATATTACGAGAATAAAGTCGTAAAATTACAAGAATAAAGTTTTAATATATTGAGAATAAAGTTGTAATATTACAAGATTAAGTTGTAATATTACAAGATTAAAGTCGTAATATTACGAGAATGAAGTCATAATATTACAAGAATGAAGTCGCAATATTACAAGAGTGAAGTAGTAATATAACAAGACTAAAGTTGTAACATTTTGAGAATTAAAGTTGTAATTTTATGAGAATAAAGTCGTAATATTACGAGATAAAGTTGTAAAATTACAAGAATAAAGTTGTAATATTTTGAGTGTAAAGTCATAATATTACAAGATTAAAGTTGTAATATTTTGAGAATTAATTTGTAATTTTATGAGAATAAAGTCGTAATATTACGAGCTTAAAGTCGTAAAATTACAAGAATAAGGTTGTAATATTTTGAGTATAAAGTTGTAATATTACGAGATTAAGTTGTAATATTATGAGAATGAAGACATAATATTACAAAAATGAAGTTGTAATATTACGAGATAAAGTTGTAAAATTACAAGAATAAGGTTGTAATATTTTGAGTATAAAGTTGTAATATTACAAGATTAAAGTCATAATATTATGAGAATGAAGACATAATATTACAAGCTTTAAGTTGTAATATTTTGAGAATAAAGTTGTACTTTTATGAGAGTAAAGTCATAATAAAAACACGTCACATGCTGAAAGAGAGCACTTCAGTTTCTAAATCAGTTTATCTGATTTTGCTATTTATAGGTTTATGTTTGATTAAAATGTACATCCTGTACATTTGCACCCCTGGACACTTTTTCTCTTTACTGTACATCCTATAATTACTTTATACTGTGTTACTGCAATACCTCATATCTACAATCAATCACTGTTAATCCCAGAATTTAGTTGTGATTAATCAGATTAAATATTTTTATTGATTGACACCACTAGTTTTAAGTACAGTTAAGTATATTTTTGGTGTTTTTCTGTAGGGCACGTCCTTGTTTTATTCCAGAACGTTGGTGAGGTTAAAGCCGTGCTGTAAGATGGATGATGATCATGAAGTAAACTAAAGCGATTGGGTTGGGATCGGGAGCTGGGGGTAATGCAGGCGTTGGCGGGAGCTGTTTCCACGCTGGCGAACGCCACCAACAGTTGTTAGCCAATTCCACCGCTCCCCGCCGGCATTAAGCAAGCATTACCCAAGCGCAGTATCAATACCCCCGATGAGATCAGAGCGCCAGGCCGAGGCGCCCTAACCAGACCCATTCCAACGGCAAACCAGGCAGTCAATCAATACCCGGCCTGTGCAGATACTACCTGTCAACGGCCTTGAGGAAAATGGATGCCTAGCAAAGCCATAACTATGATAAATCTACTCCCCCGGTTTGGCGACTGGCCCTTTCACTCTCTCCCTCTCTCTCTCTTTCTCCCTCTATCTCTCTCTCCCTCCCTCCCTCTCCCCCTTTCCCTCCCTCCAGCGGTCCGTCTTTGACTAATGTATGCGGTAAAGCTGCGCTCTACCACTCGCCTCACACCGTCGTGCCACCGCCCTGATCGGCCAATCAATCTCGCCGTCGACGCGGAAGGCGCATTAAAATAAATTTGTCACTGTAAGTTTATGAAATATTGATGCCGGCTGAGGATGAAGAGGGGAGGATATTGAGTGGGGAAGGGTGGCGGGGCGGCGTGGAGAGGGGAAAAGGAAAGGGTCAAAATCAAATGTAAAGGAGGTGAAGTGTTGGTTTGTTTTGGGTTTTCGCACAATAAACAAGTGAATGAGAAGAGTCTACACTGTTACAATGAACATACTACCAGAAATGGTCTTTTAAAAATGCTTCACAGACTCTCTATAATGTTTAATGTCTTTGAATAATATCTATTTCTGATTTATAATTGATCTAGAACACAATGACTTAATTGGAAAATCATAACCAATATCAGATCTTAGCCACAACAAATTACACAGCATTACATTAGCAATCATTGTGCCCAAGCACAAAAAGTCCATAATAAAACAAGTGGAATAAAATGCAGTTTGGTTGGTTTGGGGGATTCACACAATAAACAGAGTGAATAAGAGGAGTCTGCACTATTTAAAGGAAAGTACTGCAAGAAACTGTCTATTAACCCTTGTGTGGTGTTCATATTTTTGTTACTCGTTTACTTTGTTACTTGTATTTAATTCAGCAAAATTAAGCAATTTTACATTAAAATGCTTTACACATGCTTGCTTCACCTAAATTGCAAGCAATATAAACAGCTTACATGGTTAATATTTGCCCTTTACCTTTCTTATGTTACATTTCTTTTAAAAAGTGCTACTCTTTTTTTTATTAGTTTTTTTAATAAAATGTAAAAGAAAATGAATTAAACTCAAGATATGAGTAGAAAATGTAAGGGTGTACAGTGTGTGTTTATCGAAAATGTGTTTTGATACATGTTTTTCACAAGAAATGAGCCAATGCCAATGAGTTTGAGTTAGAAAAAATATTTTTTTAGTGTCATTTTAGGAAAAATGAAAACGGGTCCCACAGACCCGAACACCACACAAGGGTTAAAGCAGCATTATGTAATATTTTTTCCTGCAGACTGATTGATGTAGAACATAATGACTTAACTGGAATATCATAACCAATATCAGAGCTTGGCCACAACTAATCACATGGCAAATGGCAATCATTGGGCCCAAGAACTAAAAATCCATTATGAAACCAGTGGAATGAAATGTAAAGGAGGTGAAGTGTTGAGGGAGGCGGCTTGGGTTGGTTTGGTTTGGGTTTTTTCACACAATAAACATGAATAAGACGAGTCTGATCAATTAAAAGGAAAATACTGCAAGAAACAGTCTATTAAAGGAGCATTATGTAACATTTTTAACCTGCAGAGTAATACTAATGCTTCACAGACTCTCTCTAATGTTTAATGTCTTTGGATTGATCTATTTCTTATCGATAATTGATGTAGAACACAATGACTCAATTGGAATATCATAACCAGTATCAGAGTTTAGCCACAATATAAATTAAATAATTTTACCAAATTGAAAACCTCTGGAATCTCCTCAAGAGGAAGATGGATGATCACAAGCCATCAAACCACCAAACTGAACTGCTTGAATTTTTACACCAGGAGTAAAGCAGCATAAAGTTATCCAAAAGCAGTGTGTAAGACTGGTGGAGGAGAACATGATGACAAGATGCATGATTTTAACTGTGATTAAAAACCAGTTATTCCACCAAATATTAATTTCTGAACTCTTAAAACTTTATGAATATGAACTTGTTTTCTTTGCATTATTTGAGGTCTGAGAGCTCTGAATATTTTTTTGTTATTTCAGACATTTCTCATTTTCTGTAAATAAATGCTCTAAATGAGAATATTTTTATTTGTAATTTGGGGAAAATGTTGTCTGTAGTTTATAGAATAAAACAACAATGTTCATTTTACTCAAATATAAACCTATAAATAGCAAAATCAGAGAAACTGATTCAGAAACTGAAGTGCTCTCTTCATTTTTTCCAGAGCTGTATATATATATATATAGTTCAGCACCTCCAGGAACTCCTTTAGGACACTGAGAAAACTATTTCAGGTGACTCTCCCTCATGAAGACACTGTGGAAATCACTAAATTTAATCAAATCCTTAAAGCAATGTTCCAAAATCTGGTAGAAATGCTTTCCTGGACAGTCAGCTTCTAAAATCACACAGTATATAAGTATATAAGTTTATTCATAAAGTCTTAACCAATGGGAGAGCTGGGCTGACTGTATATACCCAGATACCAGAGACAGCAAAAATCCTATTGGACAATTTTCTCTTGATAAACAAAACACAATTCAATAAGATGAGGACATGGTGGCATGTTGCTTTCTAATAAATATCTCCAATTGGGTTTAATAAAAAAGGGCCTCTTAAAAGTGTAAATGAGTAAAAATATGCCTTCATCTGAAAAGCGTATGTAATTATTTAAGTCTGATGTCTGACAGGCCGAGCCGTAAAACCATTAATCTGTCTATCCGTCTTCATTCCAGTAAATGAAACAGAAATGTCAATGAGATGTAAATGTATTTCGTGGAGCTCCATCTCTTCCACTGAAAACAGAATTATTTTTTTAAGCTCAAATGTTCCCGGTGTGTTTTATATTCAGCGTAAAGAAATTAATTCACCATGATCCTCTTCATATCTAATATACTGTCCCCTTACTTACAGGAGGTTTATTCTATAATCAATCAATCAATTAACTTTTATTTAAATTCATTTTCGATGTAGCCGAGCCAATACATAGGGAGGGGATGATGTCAGTCCTGATGCTGTCAGCTGTTCCCGCTCCCCCAGTTACTGATTGTTTCTACCTGGCCTGTCTAGTATAAATACCTAAAAGTTTGCTTTGTCACTTAAAACTACGGCTATTTTTCGAAAAGAAAGGTTACGGTAGCTAACCTTAACTGGTTAAAAAGATACGAATCAAAACACAGATCAAACCCACTGTGTGCTTAATAAACTACACTGAAAAAAATGTGGAGTAGGATTTACTTAAAAAAACCTTGTACACGTTTTACACACAGAAATACTAAGTAAATTTAACATAGCATTTTTTTAAGTAAAATTTACTTGCATCTCCTTACAGTTTTTATTAGTAATACCAAAGTAAAATTTACTACTGAAAGCAAGTATTTTTTACTTAGTTATATTTTGATTAAAAATTACTAGTAAAAACCTTGTACACGTTTTACACACAGAAATACTAAGTAAATTTAACATAGCATTTTTTTAAGTAAAATTTACTTGCATCTCCTTACAGTTTTTATTAGTAATACCAAAGTAATATTTACCACTGAAAGCAAGTATTTTTTTACTTAGTTACATTTTGATTAAAATTTCTGGTAAAAAACTAGTACACATATTACACTAAAAACTCCAAGTATTTTGTTAATAATGGGCACTGCTTAAAACACCTCCCTGAAAAATGAAGACACACAATATCCACAAAATATAATTTTATTTTTAAACACAAAACACACAGAAAAATTATGGGCATTTTGTAAGAGTACTGCTTAACTGGTTAACTGCTTAACAAATGTCCACTTGACCTGTCTTAGTTTTATCTTCTATCCCAATTTAGCTTAGCTCTTGCTCTATACAATTAAGAGAAGTAATCCAGAAACAATTGATCACAGAATGATATAAAATGAACTCAAACATCTCACGAGACAATATTCAACAATATACAACAATATACTACACAGTAAGCTCGGCTAGCCTCGTGGTAACTGAGGCAAGCAGTTAATGCTAGTGAGGGCCATATACTACACAGTAAGCTCGGCTAGCCTCGTGGTAACTGAGCCAAGTAGCTAATGCTAGTGAGGGCCATATACTAGCTCGGCTAGCCTCGTGGTAACTGAGCCAAGTAGCTAATTCTAGTGAGGGCCATAGACTACACAGTAAGCTCGGCTAGCCTCGTGGTAACTGAGGCAAGCAGTTAATGCTAGTGAGGGCCATAGACTACACAGTAAGCTCGGCTAGCCTCGTGGTAACTGAGGAGTTAGCAAATGCTAACGGGAGTCATATAATACACAGTAAACATGGCTAGCCTCATGGTAACTGAGAGGAGGTAGCTAATGCTAGCGGGAGAATAGACTAGGGCACTTTGTCATAAAGCTGGGGGGTTAGCTAAATGCTATCCGGAGAAATTAGCAAACAATAGCGGTGGCCAGGCGCCGAGTTAATTAGCCGCGGTAGCTAACGCTAACACGATACCGGGGCGGCTCATATTACACACAACACACTTATACCCATATCAACACTCTTATACCCATATCACATTATACACTTCAACATTTACTTATTTCCCACCTGGATAAAAGGATGAAGAAAGACGCGTTCAGCAATCATCTGACAGGCAGTACCTGTTATCCCAGAGCCACACTCTAGCGCCCCGCATTAAGTTGGGGCGTGTCTAACGTCTGACGTCACACGAGCGTTCTTTTGGCAACATTTTACTTGAATTTCTTTAGTTAATGTAATGATGACAACATTTCAGTAATTTTTACTACAGTTACTACAGTTAAATTTACTGAATGTATTTAACTAAATGGGAAGACACACAATTACGCAGAAACTCCAAGTATTACACTGAATTATACATTACATTTTTGAGTAATTCTCAGAATTGATGTTTTCATGTAGAAATTACTTTAATTGTCCTTGTTGTATTTACAAAGTCAAAAAATCATTTTTTACAGTGTACAGCTTGTGTCTAGTCAGGTATCTTAACTTTGGAATTAGATAGACTTGAGAAAAAAGTATATATGTAATGTTTAACTTGCCCTGATGTGCCTGATCAGTCAATAACGATTTCATTTTAAATTGTGTTCATTAATTTATGACTTACTGTTAGCTATAATGTAGCTAACTAGTTTATTTCATTTAGTTAACTAGTTTGCTAGAAGATGGATGTAGAGGAGAGCTAGAATTTAGTATAACACTGGGTAATGTTGGTAGTTTAAAGCAGTTTCTTGTCACTGCCGCGAAATTGTATTTTCCACCTGATCCAAGTGATCAGAAAATAAACAATCTTTTACTGAGTTTACTTTATTGAGTTAAAATCCCTTAGCCCCCTAAATCAATCATCAGTATATCCAGCAGTGTATTAGACACATCGTACCATCACTACCATACTTTATTAAAGTGTAATTAAAGCAGAGAAAGCTCTAGAATATGCAGGAACAGGGTTAAAAAACACTGCTCCAATGTGAGGTGGAAAGTAACTAATTACATTTACTCACGTTAATGTGAGTTTTTTAAAATTGTAGATTTTAAAAATCATTTGTAATTTTTAAAGTAGTTTTTAAAACAGGTAATTTTACTTTTACTCAAGAACATTTTGACACAAGTAATTTACTTCACTACATTGGAAAACTTCCCTTTACTGAGTTGAAAATAAAAGGCTGGGGAAAAAAAAACGAATTGTCTGAATTTAATAAAAAAATAGTTTTGTTCTCCATGGCAGCGCAGCTGAACTTTTCCCAGCAGTGTTTATTGTTATGGTTAGCAGGACAGACGCTGTGTGAATCAGCTGTGCTCGGGGGAACCGGTGTTCTCTCGAGTTATGCTACCCATCGATATGTGCGTCTTTACGGCACTGCGCATAAGTCGACCAACATTCTTTTTGTATGATTTTTTACTTTTTAACAGTAAAGGAAAAAAAATGGATCATAGAAACCTATGCCACAATACTGCCTGAAATATCCAAATTATTTAATTTAATAATTATTTAATTTATGATTTGTACTTTTTTACATCAAATAAGTAACGATGTAACTTTTACTCAAAGTAAATTTTAAATTGAGTACTTTGTTACTTTCACACGAGTAGATTTTTAGATGGTTACTTTTACTTTTACTTAAGTAGCATTTTTTTGTACTTTTTCCACCTCTGGTTTCTGTATAGTGTTTCAAATTCCTGGTCCTGCTGTCTGGCTTTACAGTATCCAGGATGGACATCTCAACGTTTCGCTGAAGGCTCGGATGGTGTTGAGGAATCCCCCACTGGTTTAAACAGAGTTAGAGCTAAGCCAGTAGACGGGTCAATTAAAGTTTTATCCAGGAACCCTTGAGGAACCGGAGTGTCTGAGAACATTTCTAGCTGATGACCAGAGAAGCCAGAACTTACAGGCCGCTAATTGGAAGTGAATAGGCGCTGATTTCCATATGTATGCGTTCTGACGCTCGGGTTATCCAGCGGCGTACAATGACGGCAGATGAGAGGCAGATTAAAACGAGGCAGAAAGACCAGGCGAGGTTCAGCGCAGACGCTCTACACAGCTAGATGAGCTAATTTAGATAATAATCATCCTCCCAGCTGCAGCAGCTAGCCAGAAACACAGAGAGAGAGAGAGAGAGAGAGAGAGAGGAGGTTAATGACTGTCTATTCACTCCCTCTCTCCTTCCTAAGTACCAATCTCCGCGCTATTGTTCAACCCATCTCTCTCCCATTCAGACACATGTAAAACATTGTGCTTTTTTCTCCTCGGGCTGCGTAACCCTGCCTATCTCCACGAGTCGAGGCGTCCCGATGCTGCTGGAGATCCAGCACCGCTGTACCAGCTCATGGAGGAAGAACGTCTTCCTGACATTGTTTTTGCTCTTTCTTTCTTTTCACCCTGTTAGTGACCTAGCTATTTGTGTATATATATATATATATATATATATATATATATATATATATATATATATATATATATATATATATATAGTGACAAGAACACGTCAAAAGTCTGAGAACCTTCTGGAACATCAACTTTGTCATAATATCAAAAAAGCCAAGGGTACTGACAATTATAATGTGCCTACAATAATTAGGATTTAAGTAAGTAAATGATGTGTTGGTTGGTTGGTTGATCCTGCAGTTGGTCTGCAGGTTTAGGTTCAGCAACAGTATGTGCTCAAAGAATGAGGTCAGCTGACTACCTGAATATACTGAATATAGACCAGGTTATTTCATCAATGGATTTATTTATTCCCTGATGGAACGGGCATAGGTAGTTCTGTCGTTGTATGTTTATAATCTTTTTTTTATTATTATTTTTTTTCTGTTTTCTGTTTTATGCTTTGGCAATAGTGTTGCTTGTTACATTCATGCCCATAAAGCACTGTTGAACTGAACTGAACTGAGTGAGAGAGAGAATGAGAGGTAGAGAGAGAGAGTTAGAGAGACAGAGAGAGAGAATGAGAGGTAGAGAGAGAGAGTTAGAGAGACAGAGAGAGAGAATGAGAGGTAGAGAGAGAGTTAGAGAGACAGAGAGAGAGAGAATGAGAGGTAGAGAGAGAGTTAGAGAGACAGAGAGAGAGAATGAGAGGTAGAGAGAGAGAGAGTTAGAGAGACAGAGAGAGAGAATGAGAGGTAGAGAGAGAGTTAGAGAGACAGAGAGAGAGAATGAGAGGTAGAGAGAGAGAGTTAGAGAGACAGAGAGAGAGAATGAGAGGTAGAGAGAGAGAGTTAGAGAGACAGAGAGAGAGAATGAGAGGTAGAGAGAGAGAGTTAGAGAGACAGAGAGAGAGAATGAGAGGTAGAGAGAGAGAGTTAGAGAGACAGAGAGAGAATGAGAGGTAGAGAGAGAGTTAGAGAGACAGAGAGAGAGAATGAGAGGTAGAGAGAGAGAGTTAGAGAGACAGAGAGAGAATGAGAGGTAGAGAGAGAGAGAGTTAGAGAGACAGAGAGAGAGAATGAGAGGTAGAGAGAGAGAGTTAGAGAGACAGAGAGAGAGAATGAGAGGTAGAGAGAGAGTTAGAGAGACAGAGAGAGAGAATGAGAGGTAGAGAGAGAGAGAGTTAGAGAGACAGAGAGAGAGAATGAGAGGTAGAGAGAGAGTTAGAGAGACAGAGAGAGAGAATGAGAGGTAGAGAGAGAGAGTTAGAGAGACAGAGAGAGAGGTAGAGAGAAAGAGAGAGAGGTAGAGAGACAGAAGGGTAGGTAGAGAGAGAAAGTTAGAAAGAAATGTAGAGAGTGAGAGAGAAAGAATGAGAGGCATTACATTTTATTACTTTTATATGTAACATATGTTAATATATATTTATATGTATTGTTATTTTTTACTTTTGTATATTAACTTCTTGTTTCATTGCTTTGGCAAAAGTTGCAATTCATGCCAATAAAGCTATTTTAAATTAAAATTAAATTAATAAAAGAGTTTGAGAGAGAAAAGAGTGAGAAAGAGAGAGAGAGGTAGAGAGATAGAGAGGGGAAAAGGTAAGGGAAGTGTGTGAGATACAGAGATAGATGCAGAGAGCTAGAGAAAGAGCGGGAAAGAGTTTAAGACAGAGAGACAGAGGTAGAGATGTAGAGAAAGAGTGAGAAAGAGAGGTAGAGATGTGGAGAAGGAGTGAGAAAAAAAGGTAGAGTAGTAGAGTTTAAGAAAGAGAAGAAGAGATATTGAGAAAGAGTGAGAAGGAGAGAAAGGTAGAGATAGAGAAAGAAAGGGTAAAGAACGAGTGTGTGAGAGAAAGAGCAAGACAGAGAGAGAGAGAGAGAGAGAGATAGAGAAAGTGAAAAAGAGAGGTAGGTAATGAAATAGTTTGAAAGTGAGAGAGGTAGAGATGTTGGAAAATTGTGAGAAAGTGAGAGAGGGGTAGAGAGATAGAGAGGGGAAAAGGTACAGAGATAGTGTGAGAAAGATGTAGAGAGGAAGAGAAAGGAAAGAAAGAGTTTGAGACAGAGGTAGAGATTTAGATAAATAGTGAGAAAAAGAGGTAAAGAAAGAGAGAGAGAGAGGTAACGAGGTAGAGAAGGAGTTAGAAAAAATGTAGAGAGATAAAGAGAGATTTAGAGAGAGAGAGAATTAGACATGTTGAGAAAGAGTGAGAAAGTGAGAGAGAGATAGAGAGAATAAAGTTAAAGAAGAAGTTTGAGAGAGATAGAGACAAAGAGAGGTAGAGAAAGAGAGGAAAAGAGGTGGAAAATGAGTAAGAAAAAGGTAGAGAGATAGGTAATGAAATCATTTGAGAGAGAATTTGTGAGATGAGTGTGAGAGACAGAGGAAGGGATGTAGAGAAAGAGTGAGAAAGAGTGGTAGGCAGAGAGAGAGGTTGAGAAAAAAGGTAGAGAAGTGAAGATGTGAAAAAAGGGGTAGAGAAATAGAGTATAGAGAGAGAGAGAGAGGTATAAAAAAGAACTGGACAGAGGGAAACAGAGATGTTGAGAAAAACTGAGAAAAAGAGAGATAGAGAAAAAGAGAGGTAGATAGATAGAGAAGGAGTGAGAAAAAAGGTATAAAGATGAAAATGTAAAGCGATATTTGGAGAGAGAGAAGTAGAGATGTTGAGAAAGAGTGAGGATAGAGAGAGAGAGAGAGAGAGAGAGAGGCAGAGAGAGAGAGATGTAGAGAGGTAAAGAAAGAAGAGATGAGAGAGTGTGAGATAGACAGAAGGGATACAGAGGTAGAAATTTAGCGAAAGAATGAGAAAGAGAGGTAGATAGGTGGAGAAGGTTAGAAATTAGGACAGTGTGAAAGGGGGATAAGGGGATGAGGGGATGAGGGGATAGAGGGATAGAATGATGGAGGGATTGTGATCATGTAAGTAAATTAACTAAACAAAAGCAAATATAAAGGAATCATCCAGAGCGAGACAAACAAACATCTGGATATAGAGCGCCCTCTACTGACCCACCCAGAAACTCTATACCCACTACCAGCCTCACTGTAAAATACCCCAGAGAATATATAGATATAATAATAATATTATTATATATACACACTACATTATACATTACTGCTATATAATAAAGTTACACATGTTTAAAGTTTTTATATATATATTTATTATCTATTAGTAATATATAAACACATACTTATGCTAGTTACACTAATGTTACATAACAAAATTATACATACATTTAATCTATTACTGATATAATAAATCAATCAATAGGATTGCACATGTGCACAAATGCTATTACTGTTATATAATTAGAATTATATACTAGTAATGTTTTCCACATGCATAAAATTTTGTTTGTTACATAGAAATGTAATCAATTACTGTATACAATTACTGTTATACAATTACTGTTGCATTAAAAGGTTATGCACATGTAAAATATACTATTTCCATAAGCTGCTTTGCAACAACATCGAGGAACCAAGCTGAACTGCTTACATTTTTGCACCAGGAGTAAAGCAGCATAAAGTTATCCAAAAGCAGTGTGTAAGACTGGTGGAGGAGAACATGATGCCTAGATGCGTTAAGAAAACTGTGATTAAAAACCAGGGTTATTCCACCAAATATTGATTATTTCTGAACTCTTAAATCTTTATGAATATGAACTTTTTGTTTTCTTTGCATTATTTGAGGTCTGAAAGCTCTGCATCTTTTTTGTTATTTCAGCCATTTCTCATTTTCTGTAAATAATAAATGCTCTAAATGAGAATATTTTGTGCTCAAACATAAACCTATAAATAGCAAAATCAGAGAAACTGATTCAGAAACTGAAGTGATCTCTCTTCAGTTTTCCAGAGCTGTATATATGTGCACAAATGCTATTACTGTTATATAATTACATATACATGCATTTCATCAATTACTATTATACACCAATCAGTTATACAATTACTGTTGTAATAAAATGCACTATAAGAATAAATTTGATGGTATTTTCAAATTGATATACATTTATAAAATATCTGTTATACAGTAATGTTATACAAACACCCTCTCATCCAGTGTTTCAATGCTTTATTTCTTTATTAAATTTATTTTCTACATTGTTGATTGATATTAAAGAGATGAAAACATGTGATTAAGGGACACATATGTTTTTTTTGTTTTTTTTTTACTGTAGTAAACAGTATAAAAAGTGTTTATCGTCCACATTAAGCCCCTAATCTAAACCTGATGAACTGAGATGGTGATTTAAGGTGATTTAATTGGGATGAGCTGGAGCTTCACTATTAATCAGCACCTCCAGGAACTCCTTCTTTCAAGATGCTAAGAAAACTATTCCAGGTGACTCTCCCTCATGAAGACACTGAGATTAAAATCTCGCCAAGAGTCTGCAGATCTGTCCTCAAAGAGAAATGTAATACTTAAACATGGTTTATTCTGGTTTATTATTACAAATAATTCAGCTTGTGTTCCTGTAAAACATTAATATAGTGTTTAATATTAAATTTACAATGAAAAAATCATAAAAAAGAGAGAAAACACACTGAATGAGAGGAAGAGGTGTGTCCAAAGTTTTGATTGGAACTGTATATCCTCCTAAGTCCTGAACTCTTTTATTTATTTATTTTATTTTTAAAAACAAAGAATTATCTGAGAAATGATGTCCACATATGAGGACTTTAGTTTTATATTTCTATAAAACACAATGAAGTCGGGATTAGTATTGATGTGCAAAACATTTATTTTGTGTCTGAACACAGCAGCATTTTTTTTGCCTGAGTGCAAAATAAAAGTAGAAACAACGATTGTGCCTCTTTTAGCAATACGGCACAATACGGCTGCTTCAAATTGAAGACATTACAAAATAAAATAAAAAAAACATAAACATTTACTGTATTTACTATTCATTTACATTTTTGAACAAAATCGTAACTTTAACGTGTTAAACTCTTCCATCACCACTAGGTACAGACAGTATAATGGCCTCATACATACCTGTCAAGTCTCCCGTTTTGGCCGGGAAACTACCGTATTTTACTCCTCTTTCCCGCCGTCCTCCCGTATTAGTATTTTCCCGTAAATTTCCCGTATTATATTAAGATTAAAAAATATATATTATTGAGGAGACAGGGCACTGACCGCTCTGTGTCTCTTAACCAATCGTGGAGGCGGTTCAAGGAGAAAGTCCCGCCTTTCAGGAGAAACAGCCAATCAGCTTGCAAAGGAGGGTCAGTGTGGGGAAGCCCCCCGTCGCTGTGAGTTCAGGCAGCTAGTCGGAGCAGCTGATGTTAAAACAGATCTGGATATACAGCGATTTTTCTTAAAGAAAGGTAACGGTAGGCTAATCATGTAAACTGTGATGAGATTTTTCTGATAGCTGCTTAAAAATACTCGTCTCCGAAATAAAACACACAGATTAAACCTTTTAAAATAAAAAAAATTACAGCTTGTGACTCAGTTTAACTAGAAATGTGGAGAGGACCGAAATTAACTGAACTGATCAGGGCTGGAGTGATCAAAAGGAAGAAGTATTAATTAAAAATGATTAATTGTGTAGGCCCATTAGGACTAATTTTTACTGATGGAATATATGTGGTCCATTGCCTTTTAGTAAAAGCTCATAATACTATTTGTAGGATTTTTAATTTGGCTGTATTAAAAGAATGACATATGTAGGAATGTCCACAACATTTCAGATTCTGATAATCTAATTGTAGTGTGTAAGTGGTTCACATGTGGTTATTTTAGATTTTTTGTAAACCTGCCTTAAAATGGAAGGGATACTGAATCTTCGTTGGGCTGGTGGGACGACTTTAAGCGGACGGAGGAAAATATCCCTTATTTTTAAATCTAAAACTTGACAGGTATGGCCTCATATGAGGACACCAGGCCCTCGTAGAGCAAAAAATGTAGTGTTGTGGTCTAGAAAACCCAAAATGTGATGTCCACACATGTGGACGCCAGGAACTAGGAGGTTATCACTATAAATACGTATTATTTCTATTATTTTATACCGAGTTACGCCAATCTGTCATTATAAGGTATTATATATACCATAAAAAGCATTATAAATCACTATTGCACTATTGTCTTGTGTCTCTTATATCACGTACAGCTATATCTGTGACCCTGTTATATTGTACTTATAATCTCTCTCATTCTTTTTACATTTATATTTTTATTTTCTGTACTTGCTGTACATTTTGTGAAGGAGAGTAACATAATTTCAATTTTCTGTATGTCCTGTAAATATGCAATAATGAGAATAAAAACTACTTTACATGACATGATAAATTAATTTAAATGCTTAATCTTGTCACAAAGAATCTGTTTTTTAAGAAACTGTCGTTTCCACCCTTTTAAATCATATATAGAATATATGATGAATATGATGAAGTGCGAATTTGGACAGGAACACAGGAAATAAAAAAGGAAAATTAGTGGAAAAAAGTGATTAATTTAGATTTCTTTGTGTTCTGTAATCTTAAGGATATTATAAATAGTTCATGAAAATAATTCAAAAAATCTAAAGTTTAATTTTTGTGCGTTTTCAGATGATAAAAGAGGAGAAAATTCAAAGAAACAAAGACTGAGAATGAAAGTGTGAGACAGAGCTATCCCTGCAGCTCAGAGCGAGGGATGAGCGAGAGAGGATAATGGAAAAAAGCGCGAGAGAGAAAGAAAGAAAGAGAGAGAGAGAGAGAGAGTGAAGACACACTCTTCCTGACCAGATTGTCGCCTCCCCTCACACCCGTGTTTGTGCTGATGAGAGGCCGAGGCCACGCGGTGTGAAACACACACACACACACACACACACACACACATATATTTATATATATTTATACAGTTCCGGAAAAATGAAGAGAGCACTTCTTTCTGAATCAGTTTCTCTGATTTTGCTATTTATAGGTTTATGTTTGAGTAAAATGAACATTGTTGTTTTATTCTATAAACTACAGACAACATTTCTCCCAAATTACAAATAAAAATATTCTCATTTAGAGCATTTATTTACAGAAAATGAGAAATGTCTGAAATAACTAAAAAAAAAGATGCAGAGCTTTCAGACCTCAAATAATGCAAAGAAAACAAGTTCATATTCATAAAGTTTTAAGAGTTCAGAAATCAATATTTGGTGGAATAACCCTGATGGTTTTTAATCACAGTTTTCATGCATCTTGGCATCATGTTCTCCTCCACCAGTCTTACACACTGCTTTTGGATAACTTTATGCTGCTTTACTCCTGGTGCAAAAAAAAATCAAGCAGTTCAGTTTGGTGGTTTGATGGTTTGTGATCATCCATCTTCCTCTTGATTATATTCCAGAGAATTTCAAGGTTTGTTCTTACTTTTGAATGGAAGTCAATGTAAAAGATTTTTTTTTTTTAGCCTTTCTATTGGTTAATTACTTATAGAATTCTGATACCATATAAAGAACAACAGCCAGATTCATATTTTGGCAAAAAGAGAAAAACAGCAAAATCGAAGGTTTTTGCATTTGTTTATTAGTTGGTTCTGAATCATTTTGGAGCGTTACTATTGGTCCATTCACTATGAAAAATATAACAGCAGTAAAAATGGAGATACCATGTTTTTTTATCATTGCTGTCCAAATAAAAAAAAAACATGTATCCCAAAAATGGAAGTTTTACAATAGAGAGATAAAACTTCCTTAACTTTCAATGAAAGTAAAAATAAAAAGAGTTTATTTCATATATTTTTGGGGATTTTCTATTGGTCCATTCATTAAGAATGGACCGATAAAGTACTGTGTTTTTTAATTGGACAGCGATTATATATAAAGTATATAACAATATAATATCATATTTAAAATTTTGCACTATTTATAGTGATATTTATTATATTTAATAAGTACAGATTTGTATTGAGCACCAAATGAACAAAATCAAAGCAAATAAAGTGAATTATATCCAGTAAAAAACAAGTATCTCCACTGCTGTTTAATTTTAGTTTTCTTTTACCAATAGAAAGTGCAGGTTGACACACACACACACACACACACACACACACACACACACACACACTATAATACACCATGTAGTTCTTTTTTGTTCAGTTTTATTTTTGGTCAGTCTCTCGCTTTCTCTTTTTCTCTCTACTCCTTTCTCTCTTTCTCTTTTTCTTTCTTTCTTTTTGACTCTAATGCACTTTTACTGTCTCTCTTTATTTTCTCTCTCGCTCTATATATTTTTCTCTGTCACTCGTTCTTTCTCTTTTCACAACTAGCATTTTGCTGCATTTCTATTGGTCCATTCATCAGGAAATTCTGATACAATGTAATCGATTGAGTTTCATTGATCTTGTAGATCAAAGCTGAGTTTCTGCTTTACAACAAAGTCAGGACACGCTCTACCCTGTGTGTGTGTGTGTGTGTGTGTGTGTGTGTGTGTGTGTGTGTATGTGTGTATGTGTGTGTGTTGAACAGATTGAGCGTCAGAGGCAGGGTCTCACGTTTGACATTCGTTTGGGAGAGAATCACACCCCGACGAGCCACGCTGACAGCGCAGCATCCATTTACTGCTGTGTGTGAACGAGTGCGTGTGTGTGTGTGTGTGTGCGTGTGTGTGTGTGTGTGCGTGTGTGTGTGTGTGTGTGTGTGTTAGTCACAAGCCCTTTTCTCAAAAAAACTCCCCGACTCCGTCACAGCCCACCCTCAACACCTTGGTGTCGGCCACCATATGTCAGAGAGAGAGAGAGAAAGAGAGAGAGGGAGAGAGAGAGAGAGAACAGATAGAAAGAGAGAGGGAGAGAAAGACATACTTAGTGTCGATTCTAATTCTTCTTATTGATTGATTTATTAGTTATTTAGTATTCTACGGGCCCTATTGTAATCCCTGTGCAAGTTGCATCATGATGCTCATTGCTATCTTACACCCCGTCAACAGTCTATTTTCACTCCTTGCGCCCACCCTGTTAAAATAGTGTCAGAGTTTACGAATATATCTACACTGATGGGTGTGGTGGTCTGGAAGTGAGGTGTGTTCAGGTAAATATCTGGCGTAGATTAATACAGGTGTGCCACTGACTGATTATACCCTGACAACAGTCAACAGACAATCGTCAGAGTCCTATATTCCTATAGGTGCTCCCAGCACACATACAGCCCCACAAACACACACACACACACACGGAAACAGATGCACTGCAGAGCACAAACTTGACTTTTAACTCTAAAACAATAAACAGAATAAAGAATAAAATAACATTACTGTTCTCTTAAATGAGCTGCTGGTGTATATTCACAGTGTGAATGAGCAGATCAGTATCCTATATCTGCTGAGATGCACAAACGTGCCGTGCTGTTAAGATACGAACGCACCAAAGTCAGAGCTCACCTGGCTTTTAAAGGAAATGATGACAAGCACGCTGATTGGTTCATTTTTTACATTACGCCCAAAATTAACCACACCCATGATTAATTACGAGAATTAGTCCATGCCTTTTGTGCGTTTTAAGATGTGCAAGGTGTATTTTTTGCATCCTCACGATACCAAAGACACACCGACATGCCCTAAATCCAGCTGCATGATGCGGCTATAGATCGATAAAATAAGGCCCTATAGGTGATTATCTGAATACAATATTATAAACTATTTAAACAATGACTATTTATCATATATATTTATTTGTATTCAGTTTTTATTTTCACTTCTTATTTTCTGTAATACATTCGTCCACCCTGTAAAGATTGTGAAAATGAGAGAGAATGAGAGAAGCAAAGACTGTGAGAGAGAAAAGAGTGAGAGAAAGAGAGATAATGGGTAAGAAAATTTAGTGGGAAAAAGAGTAAGGGAGAGCAAGCGATACAAATAGAAAAAGAGTGTAAAAAACCACGAGAGACAACGAGACAGAAATAGAGAGAGAAAAGTAGTGAGAATAAAAGACAAAAAAATGCATGAAGAACAAAATTAAATAAAGAATAATGAAATAGCTTAATACATAGAAAAATAAGATTAATGCATCGTTATTAGAAATAGTAGTAGTTGTGAAAAGAGAAAGAACAAGTAACAGAGAAAAATAGAGTGAGAAAATAGAAAGAGAGAAGGAAAAAGAAATATAGAGAGAAAAGAGAGAGAACAAGAAAAATAGAAAAGAGAGGAAAAAAGAGAAATGGAGTTGAGAGAAAAAAAGAAAATGCAAACGAATTAGGTGTACTATAGTGTGTGTGTGTGTGTGTGTCCTCCTTCATAGTGTTCAAGAGAGCAAGAGAAAGAAAAGAGAAAGAGAGAGTGAGACAGAGAGAGAAAAAAGAGAGGGATGGGAAAAGGAGAAAGGCAATTGGAAACAAAGAGAAAAAAGAGTGAAAAAATGAGAGACAGAGTGAACGATAGAGAGAAAGAGATAAAAAGCATGAGAAAGTGAGAGCAGGAGTGAGAAACTTATAGAGAAAGAACAGGAGAGAGAAAAGTGTGTGTGTGTGTGTGTGTGTGTGTGCGTGTGCGTGTTCACCTGCATAGTGTTCAATAGAGCAAGAGAAAGAAAAGAGAAAGAGAGAGAGATAAAAAAAAGAGTGAGGGGAAAAGAGAGAGGGAGCGGGAAAGAAAGAGAAAAAAAGGGTGAGAAAGTGAGGGACAGTGTGAGCAATGGAGAGTGAAAGATAGAGAGATAGAGAGGTAAAAAAAAATAATGGGAAAGAAAAAAGAGTCTGAAAAAGAAAAAGGGATGATCTCTCATTTTTGTCTCCTTTTAGAGAGAGTGATACTGATGGAAGAGACAGTGAGACAGAATAAGAAGACAATGGAGAGAAATACATGAAGAAAAAGAAAGAGCGAGAGATAGAGCGGTAGAGATACTATTACATTATTATCAGTAGTAATAGTAGTGTTTGTGTGTGTGTGTGTGTGTGTGTGTGTGTCACCTGCAGAGTGTTCAAGTGAGAAAGGAAGGGAGAGAGAGAGAGAGAGAGAGAGAGAGAAAGAGAGAGGTAAGGTAAGAAAAAGCACTTTAAATGCTGCATTGCTATTATTCTAACTGTTTAAAGTAGTAATATTATTTGTATTGTATTTATATATTTATTTATTTATTTTATATGCTGTGAGAGCCAGAGAGAGAAAAAAAGAGAGTGAGGAACAAAGAAATAGAGAGAAAATAAGAGAGATAGAGAGAGGTAAAAGAGTCAGTTTTCTTCTCCTTTTGTTTCCTTTTAGAGAGAGAGTGATACTGATGGAAGAGACAGTGAGAGAGAGAAAGTGAGAAAGCAGTGGAGAGAAAGGGATAGAGCTAGAGAAGCTAGAGAGGTGGACAGAGAGAAAAAGAGAGAGGGAGGGGGGAGGTGAATAAGGAAATGAAGGGCAAGAACAAGCACTTTAAATGCTGCACAATTAATGCAATAATTATTACAATTATTATAATTGTTATTACTATTATTATAGCTATTATTATTACTTTTATTGCTGTTACTACTAATATTACTGTTGTTATTACTGTTATTACTAGTATTATTGCTATTATTACTATTGTTATTACTACTGTTATTAGTATTATTATAACTATTATTACTAGTAGTATTACTATTATAACTATTGTTATTACTATTATTACTATTGTTATTACTATTATTCTTCGTATCATTACTATTATTACTAATGTTATTACTATTATTATTACTATTACTGGTATTACTACTTTTATTAATATTATTACTATTATTACTATTGTTATTACTACTATTATTAGTATTATTATAACTATTATTACTATTGGTATTACTATTATTACTAGTAGTATTACTATTATTACTATTGTTATTAATATTATTACTAGTATTATTACTGTTATTACTAGTATTATTACTATTATAACTATTGTTATTACTATTATTACTAGTATTATTACTATTGTTATTACTATTACTCTTCGAATTATTACTATTATTACTAATGTTATTACTATTATTATTACTATTACTGGTATTACTACTTTTATTAATATTATTACTATTATTATTGTTGTTAATGCTATTATTATTGTTATTATTACTTTTCTTATAACTATTATTACTATTGTTATTACTGTTATTACTATTATTATAACTATTATTTCTATCTGTATTTATTGCTAATATCACTAGTGTTGTTACTATTGTTATTACAATTATTATTGGTATTATTATTATTACATTACTATTATTACTATTATTATTACTGTTAGAAGTAGTAGTATTCATATTTTATTTATATGTAATATTTTTATTTATTTATTGTGTGTATGTGTGTGTGTGTGTGTGTGTGTGTGTGTGTGTGTGTTTGTGTGTGTGTGTGTGTGAGCTGCAGTGCTGGGCTGCAGATTTGTGTCTCCGACAGCAATACGGCCTTTTCCAGCTCAGCAGCTGAGAAAGTGCCAATTGCACAGTTTAGAGGCCCCACCGGCCCCGACATGATAGATAGTTTAAAAATGAGGACGTGTGTTTAAAAAGAGGAGGGGGGGGTACTCACACAGCACAGCAGCTGTCAGAGAGAGAGAGAGAGAGAGAGAGAGAGAGAGAGAGAACAAAGAGCTGGTTAATGAACTAATAATATGAGAGAGAGAGAGAGAGAGAGAGAGAGAGAGAGAGAGAGAGAGAGAGAGAGAGAGAGAGAGTAGATGTACAACAAAGCATTCCCTCATCCTCATCTGGACGCACCAGCTTCTAGTCTGAGTGTCTAAATTCATATTAAAGCAGCAGTGCTTCATTTTTCTACATTTAAATGGAAAGTAAACATGTTCATGAGTGGAAAAAATGCGAAATATCATAATAAAAGGCCTTTTCTGGTTAACTGAGTTAACTAGTGCTGCTAATGATGCTGAAAAAAGAGCTACTGCCAGCATGGAGATATCAGAACAGCAAACCTTCAAGCAGTCTTCATATGTTTATTCACACAACGTTAAACCTAAAAAACACAGAATTATAACTGAAAAGAGCATTTTTTACCATCTCACCAAAAACTGAAGGATTAATGCCCCTCTATCCATCCAGCAGGTTCATGCTTATCTACTTCAGAGTGATCTATTGTAAGCGATTATTTATTTTATTGTTGATGATTATGGCTTACAGCCAGAGACTGTAAAAAAAGATGGACGCCGTGTCGCCGTTCCCATTCATTCAATGAAAATGAAGCCAAAATCTTCCGCCATGTTGGTGATCCTGAAACCCGAGTCTGTAGAGCGCAGTAGAGACCAGAGGAGGGAGAAAAACTGTGCAGAAACAGCCTACTCATTTAAATAACCCCGCCCCTGAGGGCTGCCTCGAGGTCACAGGCTGCAGAGCGGGGCAGTGCGGAGCTGACGGTCTGCTATTGGTCCCGCCCATAACTAGCCCTTTTACAATAACCACACCCTTTTTGAATAGAGCTGAATAACGTTTTAAAATATGAATTCTGTAGGGATATAAAAATTTAACAATATAAGCAGAGGTTACACTAGCTGCTGCATTTAAATAATGGAGGTAGAATTACAGTATATTAGAAAAAAACGTGATTGAGAGTTGTCTGTTTTGCCATTGAAACCTATGGGGGTGGATGGAGTTACACAGCTTTCTGCAACCAAACAGCAGGGGGCGCCCGACCTGTGGTGGCTTCACTTTTGAGAGACGATGCTCTGTCCAGCTATATACAGTCTATGCTTACAGCCAATTAGAACCAATTGGTACTTTTGGCATTGTTGGCAGTGTGCCAAGTCCTGCTGGAAAATGAAATCCGCATCTCTATAAAAGTTGTCAGTAGCAGAGGGAAGCATGAAGTGCTGTAAGATTTTGAGGGAAAACAAAACTGCACTGACTTTAGACTTGATAATAAAACACAGTGGATCAACACCAGCAGATGACAGACATGACTCTCCAAACTAACCATCACTGATCATCAGTAAATTTTACATTTAATTTTTAAAAAATCAAGGGACCAGAGTCTGGAGGAAGAGTGGAGAGACACACAGTCCAAACTGCTCGAGGTCTAGTGGGAAGTTTCCACCAATCAGTGATGGTTTGGAGAGACATGTCTGACATCTGCTGGTGTTGATCCACCTGTATTGTTTAACAGCTGATATAACATGTGTTAGATCAGAAACCTCTATGAAAATGAGTAGAATGGAATCTGTAAGACTGAGGATGGAATTTAGAGGAATTTCACTATTGACCTCCATTGTGTTTCCATATTCTCACACTCATTTCCCCATAAATCCATTATCTCTGAGGGATGGAGGCTCTGGACGCAGCCGGTCGTGTGTGTGATGATTTTCTCACAGCAGATGGGTTTGATGGTCATTTGCAGATCAACACACTCCTCCCAGTCAGGCCAGTGGAAATCAATGCTGCAGCAATTGCTGCATTTACCAGAGCCGTCCTCCATCCTGCCCGGTCCCTCATCTCCTCACCAGCATCCAGCCTTTCCTCTCAGATCTACAACACACGCAGAAGATTATACAACAACAGGAGCAGATAACTCACATTACTAAATGTAGATATAGTGATATACACTGAGTCAGAGATACAGTCTCTGTGTAAATAGAATTACCAGAGTACTGTCTGGTAATATATCTCATAACTTCTCATATCAAAATAATGATTTGAGTTGTTGAACTTGTTTTTATAGACTATTCATAATATTGTATATGACAGTGTGTGAGAATGTGTTTGATTGTGTAAGAGTGTGTATAAGTGTGTAAGAGTGTATGTAAGTGTGTGAGAATGTGTATTATTGTGTAAGAGTGTTGGAAAATGTGTTTGAGTGTGTGAGAGTGTGTATAAGTTTGTAAGAGTGTATATAAGTGTGTGAGAGTGTGTATGATTGTGTGAGAGTGTTGGAAAATGTGTTTGAGTGTGTATAAGTATGTAAGAGTGTGTAAGAGTGTATATAAGTGTGTGAGAGTGTGTATGATTGTGTGACAGTTAAGGTAAGCTTACACTCTTTTTCTTCTCCTTTTAGAGAGAGTGATACTGATGGAAGAGACAGTGAGAGAGAGAAAGTGAGACAGCAGTGGAGAGGAAGGTATAAAGCTAGAGAAGCTGGAGAGGTAGACAGACAGACAGAGAGAGAGAGGGAGGGGGGAGGTGAATAAAGAAATTAAGGGCAAGAACAAGCACTTTAAATGCTGAACAATTATTACAATTATTATTACAATTATTATAATTGTTATAACTATTATTATAACTATTATTATTTTTATTGCTGTTACTACTATTATTACTATCGTTATTGCTGTTATTACTAGTATTATTGCTGTTATTACTATTACTATTGTTATTACTACTGTTATTAGTATTATTATAACTATTATTACTATTAGTAATTACTATTATTACTAGTAGTATTACTATTATTACTATTGTTATTAATATTATTACTGTTGTAATTACTGTTATTACTTTTATTATTGCTATTATAACTATTGTTATTACTATTATTACTAGTATTATTACTATTGTTATTACTATTACTACTATTGTTATTACTAATATTCTTTGTATCATTACTATTATTACTAATGTTGTTACTATTATTATTACTATTACTGGTATTACTACTTTTATTAATATTATTACTATTATTATTGTTGTTAATGCTATTATCATTGTTATTATTACTATTGTTATTAAATGTGTTTGAGTGTGTGAGAGTGTGTATAAGTGTGTAAGAGTGTATATGAGTGTGTGAGAATGTGTATTATTGTGTAAGAGTGTTGGAAAATGTGTTTGAGTGTGTATAAGTGTGTAAGAGTGTATATAAGTGTGTGAGAATGTGTATTATTGTGTAAGAGTGTTGGAAAATGTGTTTGAGTGTGTGAGAGTGTGTATAAGTGTGTAAGAGTGTATATAAGTGTGTGAGAATGTGTATTATTGTGTAAGAGTGTTGGAAAATGTGTTTGAGTGTGTGAGAGTGTGTATAAGTTTGTAAGAGTGTATATAAGTGTGTGAGAATGTGTATTATTGTGTAAGAGTGTTGGAAAATGTGTTTGAGTGTGTGAGAGTGTGTATAAGTGTGTGAGAATGTTTGTGATTGTGTGAGAGTGTTGGAAAATGTGTTTGAGTGTGTGAGAGTGTATATAAGTGTGTAAGAGTGTATATAAGTGTGTGAGAATGTGTATTATTGTGTAAGAGTGTTGGAAAATGTGTTTGAGTGTGTGAGAGTGTGTATAAGTTTGTAAGAGTGTATATAAGTGTGTGAGAATGTGTATTATTGTGTAAGAGTGTTGGAAAATGTGTTTGAGTGTGTGAGAGTGTGTATAAGTTTGTAAGAGTGTATATAAGTGTGTGAGAATGTTTGTGATTGTGTGAGAGTGTTGGAAAATGTGTTTGAGTGTGTGAGAGTGTATATAAGTGTGTGAGAGTGTGTATTATTGTGTGAGAATGTGTATGATTGTGTGAGAGTGTTGAAAAATGTGTTTGAGTGTGTGAGAGTGTATATAAGTGTGTGAGAGTGTGTATTATTGTGTGAGAATGTTGGAAAATGTGTTTGAGTGTGTGAGAGTGTGTATAAGTGTGTAAGAGTGTATATAAGTGTGTGAGAGTGTGTATGAGTGTGTGAGAGTGTGTATTATTGTGTAAGAGTGTTGGAAAATGTGTTTGAGTGTGTGAGAGTGTGTATAAGTGTGTAAGAGTGTATATGTGTGTGTGAGAGTGTGTATTATTGTGTAAGAGTGTTGGAAAATGTGTGAGAGTGTGTATAATTGTGTAAGAGTGTATATGAGTGTGTGAGAATGTGTATTATTGTATGAGAGTGTTGGAAATTTTTTTGAATGTGTAAGAGTGTGTATAAGTGTGTAAGAGTGTATATGAGTGTGTGAGAATGTGTATTATTGTATGAGAGTGTTGGAAATTTTTTTTGAATGTGTAAGAGTGTGTATAAGTGTGTAAGAGTGTGTGAGAATGTGTATTATGTGTATTATTGCGTGAGAGTGAGGGAGTATATGAGTGTGAGAGCATGTAAGCCGGTATATGAGTGTGTGAATGTGTGAGAGTGTATATTAGTGTGTGAGACTATGTGTATAAGTGTGTGCATGAGTGAGTGAGAGTATGTGAGAGTGTATATGAGTGTGTGAGAGTATATGAGTGTGAGAGAAAGCGTATAACTGTGTGAGAGTATACTGTGTATACGTGTGTGAGTGTATATGAATGTGTGAGAGTGCATGAGAGAGTGTGAATGAGTGTGTATAAGCATATATAAATGTGTGAAAGAGTATGAGAGTGTGCGAGAGAGTGTGTGAGAGCGTATATGAGTGTGTGAGAGTGTATATGATTGTGTGGGGTATTTCAAAATGTGTTTGAGTGTGTGAAAGAGTGTAAATCTGTATGTGTGTGTGAAAGTGTGTATAAATGTGTGATTATGTGAGAGTGTATATGAGTGTGTGAAAGTGTGTATAGGAGTGTGAGAGAGTATATGAAAGGGTGAGAGTGTATATGAGTTTATGACTGTGTGCATGGATGTGTGAGAGTGTGTGACAGATCATCAGTGTATGCGAGTATGCGAGAGCATTTAAGAGTATGTGAGTGTCTGAGAATGTATATGTGTGTGTGTATGAGAGCATATATGAGTGTGTGAGAGTTTATATAAGTTAAGAAAGTGTACATAAATGTGTGAGAGCTAATGAGAGAGAGTGTGAGAGTATATATGAGTGTGTGAGAGAGGGTAAGAGCGAATAAGATTGTGTTTAAGAGTGTGTGAGAGCAGCAGGGCTGTGTTTAGTGCACGGCTGCAGGATGGAGGTGCATATGAGTGTGTGAGAGTGTGTGTGTGAGAGCAGAGGAGGTGTGTGAGAGCGTATGAGAGTGAGAGAAAGAGTGTGAGAGCAGCAGGGCTGTGTTTAGTGCACGGCTACAAAACGGAGGTGTGTATGAGTGTGTGAGAGCGTGTGAGAGCGTGTGTGTGAGAGCAGAGGAGGTGTGTATGAGTGTGTGTGAGAGCGTGTGTGTGAGAGCAGCGGAGGTGTGTATGAGTGTGAGAGCGTGTGTGTGAGAGCAGAGGAGGTGTGTATAAGTGTGAGAGTGTTTAAGAGAGTGTGTGTGAGAGCAGCGTAGGTGTGTATGAGTGTGAGAGCGTGTGTGTGAGAGCAGAGGAGGTGTGTATAAGTGTGAGAGTGTTTAAGAGAGTGTGTGTGAGAGCAGTGTAGGTGTGTATGAGTGTGTGAGATCGTGTGAGAGAGAGCAGAGGAGGTGTGTATGAGTGTGAGAGAGCGTGTGAGAGAGCAGAGGAGGTGTGTATGAGTGTGTGAGAGCGTGTGAGAGAGCAGAGGAGGTGTGTATGAGTGTGAGAGAGCGTGTGAGAGAGCAGAGGAGGTGTGTATGAGTGTGTGAGAGCGTGTGAGAGCGTGTGAGAGCATGTGTGTGAGAGCGAGTGGAGGTGTGTATGAGTGTTAAGAGCGTGTGAGAGTGTGTGTGAGAGAGCGAGTATGAGTGTGAGAGAGCGAGTATGAGTGTGAGAGAGTGAGTATGAGTGTGAGAGAGTGTGTATGAGTGTGAGATAGCATGTATGAGTGTGAGAGAGTGTGTATGAGTGTGTGTGAGAGAGCGTGTATGAGTGTGAGAGAGCGTGTATGAGTGTGAGAGAGCGTGTATGATTGTGAGAGAGTGTGTGAGTGTGAGAGAGCGTGTATGAGTGTGAGAGAGCGTGTATGATTGTGAGAGAGCGAGTATGAGTATGAGAGGGTGTGTATGAGTGTGAGAGAGCATGTATGATTGTGAGAGAGCGTGTATGAGTGTGAGAGAGCATGTATGAGTGTGAGAGAGCGTGTATGAGTGTGAGAGAGCGTGTATGATTGTGAGAGAGCGTGTATGAGTGTGAGAGAGCGTATATGAGTGTGAGAGAGTGTGTATGAGTGTGAGAGAGCGTGTATGAGTGTGAGAGAGCGTGTATGATTGTGTGAGAGTGTGTATGAGTGTGAGAGAGCGTGTGAGAGCGTGTGTGAGAGCGTGTGTGAGAGAAGAGGAGGTGTGTATGAATGTGTGAGAGCGTGTGTCTGAGAGCGTGTGTGAGAGCAGTGGAGGTGTGTATGAGTGTTAAGAGCGTGTGAGAGTGTGTGTGAGAGAGCAGAGGAGGTGTGTATGAGTGTGAGAGAGCGTGTATGAGTGTGAGAGAGCGTGTATGAGTGTGAGAGAGCGTGTATGAGTGTGAGAGAGGGTGTATGATTGTGAGAGAGCGTGTATGAGTGTGAGAGAGCATGTATGATTGTGAGAGAGCGTGTATGAGTGTGAGAGAGCTTGTGAGAGTGTGTGTGAGAGCAGTGGAGCTGTGTATGAGTGTTAAGAGCGTGTGAGAGTGTGTGTGAGAGAGCAGAGGAGGTGTGTATGAGTGTGAGAGAGCGTGTATGATTGTGAGAGAGTGTGTGAGTGTGAGAGAGCGTGTATGAGTGTGAGAGAGCGTGTACGAGTGTGAGAGAGCGAGTATGAGTGTGAGAGAGCGAGTATGAGTTTGAGAGAGCGTGTATGAGTGTGAGAGAGCGTGTATGAGTGTGAGAGAGCGTGTACGAGTGTGAGAGAGCGTGTATGAGTGTGAGAGAGCGTGTATGATTGTGAGAGAGCGTGTATGAGTGTGAGAGAGCGTGTATGATTGTGAGAGAGCGTGTATGAGTGTGAGAGAGCGTGTACGAGTGTGAGAGAGCGTGTATGAGTGTGAGAGAGCGTGTATGAGTGTGAGAGAGCGTGTATGAGTGTGAGAGAGCGTGTATGAGTGTGAGAGAGCGTGTATGATTGTGAGAGAGCGTGTATGAGTGTGAGAGAGCTTGTGAGAGCGTGTGTGAGAGCAGTGGAGGTGTGTATGAGTGTTAAGAGCGTGTGAGAGTGTGTGTGAGAGAGCAGAGGAGGTGTGTATGAGTGTGAGAGAGCATGTATGATTGTGAGAGAGTGTGTGAGTGTGAGAGAGTGTGTATGATTGTGAGAGAGCGTGTATGAGTGTGAGAGAGCATGTATGAGTGTGAGAGAGCGTGTATGAATGTGAGAGAGCGTGTATGATTGTGAGAGAGCGTGTATGAGTGTGAGAGAGCGTATATGAGTGTGAGAGAGCGTGTATGAGTGTGAGAGAGCGTGTATGATTGTGAGAGAGCGTGTATGAGTGTGAGAGAGCGTGTATGAGTGTGAGAGAGCGTGTATGAGTGTGAGAGAGCGTGTATGATTGTGTGAGAGTGTGTATGAGTGTGAGAGAGCGAGTATGAGTGTGAGAGAGTGTGTATGAGTGTGAGAGAGCGTGTGAGAGCGTGTGTGAGAGCGTGTGTGAGAGCAGAGGAGGTGTGTATGAATGTGTGAGAGCGTGTGTGTGAGAGCGTGTGTGTGAGAGCAGTGGAGGTGTGTATGAGTGTTAAGAGCGTGTGAGAGTGTGTGTGAGAGAGCAGAGGAGGTGTGTATGAGTGTGAGAGAGCGTGTATGAGTGTGAGAGAGCGTGTATGAGTGTGAGAGAGCGTGTATGAGTGTGAGAGAGGGTGTATGATTGTGAGAGAGCGTGTATGAGTGTGAGAGAGCGTGTATGATTGTGAGAGAGCGTGTATGAGTGTGAGAGAGCTTGTGAGAGTGTGTGTGAGAGCAGTGGAGGTGTGTATGAGTGTTAAGAGCGTGTGAGAGTGTGTGTGAGAGAGCAGAGGAGGTGTGTATGAGTGTGTGAGAGTGTGTGTGAGAGCGAGTGGAGGTGTGTATGAGTGTTAAGAGCGTGTGAGAGTGTGTGTGAGAGAGCGAGTATGAGTGTGAGAGAGCGAGTATGAGTGTGAGAGAGTGAGTATGAGTGTGAGAGAGTGTGTATGAGTGTGAGATAGCATGTATGAGTGTGAGAGAGTGTGTATGAGTGTGAGAGAGCGTGTATGAGTGTGAGAGAGCGTGTATGAGTGTGAGAGAGCGTGTATGATTGTGAGAGAGTGTGTGAGTGTGAGAGAGCGTGTATGAGTGTGAGAGAGCGTGTATGATTGTGAGAGAGCGAGTATGAGTATGAGAGGGTGTGTATGAGTGTGAGAGAGCATGTATGATTGTGAGAGAGCGTGTATGAGTGTGAGAGAGCATGTATGAGTGTGAGAGAGCGTGTATGAGTGTGAGAGAGCGTGTATGATTGTGAGAGAGCGTGTATGAGTGTGAGAGAGCGTATATGAGTGTGAGAGAGTGTGTATGAGTGTGAGAGAGCGTGTATGAGTGTGAGAGAGCGTGTATGATTGTGTGAGAGTGTGTATGAGTGTGAGAGAGCGAGTATGAGTGTGAGAGAGTGTGTATGAGTGTGAGAGAGCGTGTGAGAGCGTGTGTGAGAGCGTGTGTGAGAGCAGAGGAGGTGTGTATGAATGTGTGAGAGCGTGTGTGTGAGAGCGTGTGTGAGAGCAGTGGAGGTGTGTATGAGTGTTAAGAGCGTGTGAGAGTGTGTGTGAGAGAGCAGAGGAGGTGTGTATGAGTGTGAGAGAGCGTGTATGAGTGTGAGAGAGCGTGTATGAGTGTGAGAGAGCGTGTATGAGTGTGAGAGAGGGTGTATGATTGTGAGAGAGCGTGTATGAGTGTGAGAGAGCATGTATGATTGTGAGAGAGCGTGTATGAGTGTGAGAGAGCTTGTGAGAGTGTGTGTGAGAGCAGTGGAGCTGTGTATGAGTGTTAAGAGCGTGTGAGAGTGTGTGTGAGAGAGCAGAGGAGGTGTGTATGAGTGTGAGAGAGCGTGTATGATTGTGAGAGAGTGTGTGAGTGTGAGAGAGCGTGTATGAGTGTGAGAGAGCGTGTACGAGTGTGAGAGATCGAGTATGAGTGTGAGAGAGCGAGTATGAGTTTGAGAGAGCGTGTATGAGTGTGAGAGAGCGTGTATGAGTGTGAGAGAGCGTGTACGAGTGTGAGAGAGCGTGTATGAGTGTGAGAGAGCGTGTATGATTGTGAGAGAGCGTGTATGAGTGTGAGAGAGCGTGTACGATTGTGAGAGAGCGTGTATGAGTGTGAGAGAGCGTGTATGAGTGTGAGAGAGCGTGTATGATTGTGAGAGAGTGTGTATGATTGTGAGAGAGCATGTATGAGTGTGAGAGAGCGTGTATGATTGTGAGAGAGCGTGTATGAGTGTGAGAGAGCTTGTGAGAGCGTGTGTGAGAGCAGTGGAGGTGTGTATGAGTGTTAAGAGCGTGTGAGAGTGTGTGTGAGAGAGCAGAGGAGGTGTGTATGAGTGTGAGAGAGCATGTATGATTGTGAGAGAGTGTGTGAGTGTGAGAGAGTGTGTATGATTGTGAGAGAGCGTGTATGAGTGTGAGAGAGCATGTATGAGTGTGAGAGAGCGTGTATGAATGTGAGAGAGCGTGTATGATTGTGAGAGAGCGTGTATGAGTGTGAGAGAGCGTATATGAGTGTGAGAGAGCGTGTATGAGTGTGAGAGAGCGTGTATGATTGTGAGAGAGCGTGTATGAGTGTGAGAGAGCGTGTATGAGTGTGAGAGAGCGTGTATGAGTGTGAGAGAGCGTGTATGATTGTGTGAGAGTGTGTATGAGTGTGAGAGAGCGAGTATGAGTGTGAGAGAGTGTGTATGAGTGTGAGAGAGCGTGTGAGAGCGTGTGTGAGAGCGTGTGTGAGAGCAGAGGAGGTGTGTATGAATGTGTGAGAGCGTGTGTGTGAGAGCGTGTGTGTGAGAGCAGTGGAGGTGTGTATGAGTGTTAAGAGCGTGTGAGAGTGTGTGTGAGAGAGCAGAGGAGGTGTGTATGAGTGTGAGAGAGCGTGTATGAGTGTGAGAGAGCGTGTATGAGTGTGAGAGAGCGTGTATGAGTGTGAGAGAGGGTGTATGATTGTGAGAGAGCGTGTATGAGTGTGAGAGAGCGTGTATGATTGTGAGAGAGCGTGTATGAGTGTGAGAGAGCTTGTGAGAGTGTGTGTGAGAGCAGTGGAGGTGTGTATGAGTGTTAAGAGCGTGTGAGAGTGTGTGTGAGAGAGCAGAGGAGGTGTGTATGAGTGTGAGAGAGCGTGTATGATTGTGAGAGAGTGTGTGAGTGTGAGAGAGCGTGTATGAGTGTGAGAGAGCGTGTATGAGTGTGAGAGAGCGAGTATGAGTGTGAGAGAGCGAGTATGAGTTTGAGAGAGCGTGTATGAGTGTGAGAGAGCGTGTATGAGTGTGAGAGAGCGTGTACGAGTGTGAGAGAGCGTGTATGAGTGTGAGAGAGCGTGTATGATTGTGAGAGAGCGTGTATGAGTGTGAGAGAGCGTGTATGATTGTGAGAGAGCGTGTATGAGTGTGAGAGAGCGTGTATGAGTGTGAGAGAGCGTGTATGATTGTGAGAGAGCGTGTATGAGTGTGAGAGAGCGTGTATGATTGTGAGAGAGCGTGTATGAGTGTGAGAGAGCGTGTATGATTGTGAGAGAGCGTGTATGAGTGTGAGAGAGCTTGTGAGAGCGTGTGTGAGAGCAGTGGAGGTGTGTATGAGTGTTAAGAGCGTGTGAGAGTGTGTGAGAGAGCAGAGGAGGTGTGTATGAGTGTGAGAGAGCATGTATGATTGTGAGAGAGTGTGTGAGTGTGAGAGAGCGTGTATGAGTGTGAGAGAGCGTGTATGAGTGTGAGAGAGCATGTATGAGTGTGAGAGAGCGTGTATGAGTGTGAGAGAGCGTGTATGATTGTGAGAGAGCGTGTATGAGTGTGAGAGAGCGTATATGAGTGTGAGAGAGCGTGTATGAGTGTGAGAGAGCGTGTATGATTGTGAGAGAGCGTGTATGAGTGTGAGAGAGCGTGTATGAGTGTGAGAGAGCGTGTATGATTGTGTGAGAGTGTGTATGAGTGTGAGAGAGCGATTATGAGTGTGAGAGAGTGTGTATGAGTGTGAGAGAGCGTGTGAGAGCGTGTGTGAGAGCAGAGGAGGTGTGTATGAATGTGTGAGAGCGTGTGTGTGAGAGCGTGTGTGTGAGAGCAGTGGAGGTGTGTATGAGTGTTAAGAGCGTGTGAGAGTGTGTGTGAGAGAGCAGAGGAGGTGTGTATGAGTGTGAGAGAGCGTGTATGAGTGTGAGAGAGCGTATATGAGTGTGTGAGAGCGT
>NC_064420.1:48915000-48942500 GCF_023375975.1 Astyanax mexicanus
CTCTCATCTTCATCTCCATTCTGTATCTTTCAGCCTTTATCCCTTCATCTCTTTTTTTCTCCCTGTTCATCCATCTTATCTTATATTCTCTCTCTTCTTATTTTTTGCCAACAAATCTTTCTTTTTATTTGTATGTCTCTCATTCTCTCTCTCTCTTTTTCTTCCTAAGTCTTTCTTTTTCTCACTCTCTTTTTCCCAATCAGACCATCTCTCTCTCTCTTAATCTTTCTGCATTTCTATCACCCCATTCTTTTTCACTTTTCTTCTAGTTATTTCTTTATACCACTGTTCTGGCACTCACTCTCTCTCTCTTTATCTGTCTTGCTCTAACTTTCTTTCTGCCATCCCTCTCTCTCTTTCTCCCTCCTGCCCTTCCCCTCTCTCTCTTTCTTTCTTTCTTTCTTCCTATGTCTGTCAATCTCTTCTTACATCTCTCCCCCGCTTACTCTTCCTCATCCTCCACCTCTTTCTACCTATGTCTTTTCTATTTCTCACTCTCTGACCCCGCTCTCTTTCCTAATCTCTCTCTTTTCCTATATCACTCTCCTTCTTTAAGTCTATTTTTTCTTGTCCCTCTATCTCTCTATCATAATTTTCTCTCTGTTCTTTTATTTATCTATTTCCCAGTAACTCTATCTCTCTTTCCTTCTATATCTAATCATACCCTTTTTTAGCACTCTCTCTATTTTACTGTATTTAACTTTTTCTCTCTCTCTACCTTTTTTCTTGTCTCTTGGTCTGCTTCTTTCTGTCACTTTTTTTGTCATCTGCACACACACACACACACACACACACACACACACACACACACACACAGTGAGACAGTGAGCTGATGATGACGGCAGTTTGGAAACATATTGGAGGGTAAAGTGAGGAATGTGATGACACCATTAAAGAGAAGGTGTGATATCTCTTCTCCTCCGTACAATCTCTCGCCCTCTCTCTCTCTCTCTCTCTCTCTCTCTCTCTCTCTTTTTGTTTCTCTCTCTCACCCACCCTCTTTCTCTCTCCTTCCTGTTCCTGATTTTACACCACACGTGATTGGAAGTTCACTGTGGCGCAGAGCGCGTATACCGTAAAGACAAGAAAAGTTCCGGTGCTTTAAATGAACACTGTCAGAATTAAATCCTTCTCAGTAGTTGGGTCCGGTATGGGTCCGTATTGGACAACGTCTGGGTCCGGACCCGGACCGCAGTCTGCAAATATGTGATCCCTGGTCTAGACCATATACACGGTTCTGTTTTATAAAACCACTCCTTGCTGCCCTGCAGAGAACAACAGGTTCAATGTTCAGTTTTACAGTGTTAAATATGTCAGGTCAAGAAACACTTTCTTTATTTTATATATTTTTTTATAAAAACAAGTATTTATGTTTAGTAAAATCAAGAAAGACCATATTTTATTTTTTATAAAAAAAAATATTTATGTTAAGTTATTATTTTTTTTTTATAAAAAAAACTTATTTTTTTTAGGAAATAGTTCAACTTAATAGAGATAAATTATTGCTGTTAAAAATGCATTTTCCAATAAAGGGAGTATTGGCAAAACTGGTTATAATGTTTATGTTAAGGCGGCGGGAGGTGGTGTCTGCAGCTGCTGAAAGTAACTAATAAAGTAACTTGTAAAGTAACTTAGTTACTTTTAAAATCAAGTAATCCATAAAGTAACTAAGTTACTTTTTAAAGGAGTAATCAGTAATCAGTAATCGAATTACTTTTTCAAAGTAACTATACCATCACTGGATGTAGGTGATACCAAACCCTTATTTTATGCAGTAAAATAAATTATTTACATTCTGAAATGTGAGGGTTTGAAATCTCCTACAGAGCACTTGGAGAAGCTGCCTATTTTCTCTCTACTCCACTTAATAATTCCAGATCAGTACCAATCAATCAGGAATCAAACCCAAATTCTGCAGGTTTGAAAATAGACATAAAAACTACACAAGTATAATAAAACTAAAAGTTTGGAGGACATGAACTGTTTGATTTGTATTGAGAACAATATTGATTTTTAATTTTTAAAGGTTCAGAAAATAGACAATTTTATGATTTAATTCATTATATAAAATTAGCAGATTTACTTGGATATTTTTCTATACTTTCTTTTACAACGACAATTATGCTTTTCAGTAAAGCTCCTTATCAAACATTAAACCTTTTTACGAAATGCTTTAATAGAAATCCTCAAGATTTAGGCAGACAATGGACAAAAATCATGGCCTGCTAAGCGGTTAATGTCATGAAAGTGAAGGTCTCAGATATGCACAGATAAAAAATCAAAATATACTTCATTAAATAAAGGCCAAAATGAGAAAGTAATACAGGCAATGGAAAAAATTGTTAAATGTGTTAAGGATAAACCGTCAATACTCAGCAAAGAACAGGTAGAACTGAGCCCCTTAAATAGGGCCTAACACAGCTGATTAGGATTCAGGTGATTTGCTTCCTGAAAGTGTCATGTGCTGTGGCAGTGTGTGGTGCATTCTGGGCAATGTAGTCCGGCAGTGCTGGATGTGAAAGAGGTAATAAGGAAAGGTCATTACAAAAACTTGTAAAAAGCTGTTCTAGTAAATCTGATACAATTAAATCCCTGTTAAAATGTACTGTCAAAATAATAGAACTGATTTTCTTTAACTCTTGCTGCTGAAATCAATCAAATCACAAGAAATCACAATGCTGTGTCTAAAATCTCATTTTCAGTAGAAACAACAGAAATGAACTGGTATCTTCAAAAGCCAAACTGCGCTGGTTCCTCTGGTAAACACTGGATCACAGCTGTGCTCTCGCTGCTGTAAAGCTGTGTTAATGTGGAGTGATGAGAACGTTCTGATAGAAGCTGCAGAATCTATTGATCAGATCAGCTGGATACATTTCTTTACTTTATTGTAGATCCTAAAAGACCATCATAAAGTGTGGAAAAGGGTCAGTAGTGTTTTCCACCCAAGGTCTCCCATAAAACACCCAGATATTTACAGCCGGCTTCCAAAATTCTCCTCCTCCTCCTCCTCCTCCTCCTTTCTTTTCCTCCTCGTTCCTCTCTCTGATTTTCAGACAAATGGAGGAAAAAGGTGGTAGAAGGTAAAATAAACGAAAAAAATTTAACAAACCCTAATAAGATATTTATTTTACACACCTAATTTGATTTGATTTGATTAGGACTTATTCAACAATTATTATTATTATTCAATTATGTTTACAGACCCAACAAATGAGCATAAAACCATAAAAACACCTGAAAAACTGACTAATATTTGTGGAATAATTAAAAATAAAAATGTCAACATAAAATTGTAAAGATTTGGGATATCCAAAGTCCATCTACAGCCCATAATATCAAAAAAATATCCAAAGAATCTGAGGGAATACCTGTGTGTAAGGGACAAGGCTGACGGTCATGGATGCTGGATGCTAGGGATCTTCAGGCCCTCAGGTGCCACTGCATGTGATTTTTCTGTGCTTCTGTCACGCCTGGCCCTGTTTCCTGTCTGTCCTCGTGCCTGTGTTGTCCCACGTGACCCGTGCCCCTGTGTTCTGCCTGTGATTTTCCATTACCTCATGTCTCATTTGTAGCTCCACCCCTTCCCCAGGTGTTTCCACTCCCAGTGTGTTTCCTGTTTAGTTAAATAGACTTCCTCTGTTACTTGTCCTCTGTCGGTCTTTGCACTGTCTCCTGTCGTTTGTCTTCCCGTGTTCCCAGATTTCCTCTCAGTGTTTCTCTCAGTGTTTCTCTCAGTGTTTCTCTCAGTGTTTCTCTCAGTGTTTCTCTCAGTGTTTCTCTCCGTGTCTATCTTAGTTTAATCCTTGTAATTATCCTTGCTCTGTTTAGTTCATTGTCTAGCTTTAGTTATTAGTTTATTTCTTTGTTTATCTACTCCCGCTTTGTTTGTTAGTTATTATCCATCTAGTTTAGTTCCTTATTGTTTTCCTCGTTTGTTTTTGTCAGCCTCCCTATTTGTTTGTAGTATATATTTATCTTCCTGTTTATTCTGTTATTTTCTAGTTCCCTGTATTTTCCCTAGTTTATTCCCTTGCCCTGTTTTAGTTTATCCTGCCTAGTTTTATAGTCTTCCCGTTTGTTTATCTTTAGTATCTCTTTTGTTTGTTAGTTTTAGCTCGCCTCTGTTTCTTGTTTTCTTTGTTTCTTGTGTACTTGTCTCTTTGTTTATTAAATTCTCACCTTAACTGCACATACGTCCGCCTCCTCGTCTCTCTGCCTGGGTCAACCCTGACAAAAAGACCGACCAAATGGACGTAAACCAGTGGCATGCTTCTCGGAAGGCGGACCTGGAGTTTCTCCGCCTCCTCGCCGAGCGAATCCGGGGCGATGACCCGCTCCCGGCGCCTTTCCTCGGGTTGGAGCCCGTCAGCCCAGCTTCAGTGGCGCCCACCGAGACCCACAATGGTAGCCCGTGGACTGGCTCCAGGATGGCGATCCGCCATGCTCCGTTCGGGACCCCGGCGTTGGAATCCCCGAGGCCCCAAGGACGCCGCAGGCCTCGGGGTAGACGTTTTAAGGGGTCCCGCCAGCCGGAGGAGAAGCCCGTTTCCGGGGAGGATTTTCTTGGGGGGGCGCTTGGGCTGTGTGCGGTCAGCCTCGATCCTCGCCCCGACGAGGACGGGGGTGGCATGGATGCAGGCTGTGAGGAGTCCTATTCTTGGGACTACTCCGATCTCCTCACACCTGCGTCCAGTGAAGAGGAGTTTGAGGACTGCCCTCCTGCACCAGCCCGCCAGCTGCTACTTCCTCCCGCGGTAGCTGCCGATCCGCGCCCTGTGTCTTTCGCGGTGGCAGCCGAACCGCAGCCCGTGATTCCCGCGGTAGCAGCAGAACCGCGCTCCGAGACCCCCTGCGCGGCGAGCCAGCCGCGGTCAAAGACTTTCCCCGCGCCAGCTTTCACCGGCGAACCAGCGCTCCCCGCGCTACTCACACCTGACTCTGCACGAGAGAGTAGGAATCCAGTCCGGGTTTTTACTTCACCCGCAGCTTCGGGCTCCAGTACTGCAGTGTCGGACCTTTTCATGCCACGCCCCGTGAAGCACGCGTCTGAAACGCTGCACCCCATGATACAAGCGGCGGCCGCGCCGCTCTCCGAGACTTTAGCGGCGGCCACGCCTCTCTCCCAGACTGCAGCGGCGGCAGCGCCGCTCTCCGCGATTTCAGCGGCGGCCGCGCCGCTCTCCGAGATTTCAGCGGCGGCCGCGCCGCTCCCCGAGACTTCAGCGGCGGCCGCGCCGCGCTCACAGACTGCAGCGGCGGCAGCGCCGCTCTCCGAGATTTCAGCGGCGGCCGCGCCGCTCTCCCAGACTACAGCGGCGGCCGCGCCGTGCTCCAACACTTCAGCGGCGGCCGCGCCGCGCTCACAGACTGCAGCGGCGGCAGCGCTGCTCTCCGGGATTTCAGCGGCGGCCGCGCCGCTCTCCGAGATTTCAGCGGCGGCCGCGCCGCTCTCCCAAGCACCAGCAGTCCCAGCTGCTCCAGCTCAAGCACCAGCAGTCCCAGCTGCTCCAGCTCAAGCACCAGCAGTCCCAGCTGCTCCAGCTCAAGCACCAGCAGTCCCAGCTGCTCCAGCTCAAGCACCAGCAGTCCCAGCTGCTCCAGCTCCAGCACCAGCAGTCCCAGCTGCTCCAGCTCCAGCACCAGCAGTCCCAGCTGCTCCAGCTCCAGCACCAGCAGTCCCAGCTGCTCCAGCTCCAGCACCAGCAGTCCCAGCTGCTCCAGCTCAAGCACCAGCAGTCCCAGCTGCTCCAGCTCAAGCACCAGCAGTCCCAGCTGCTCCAGCTCAAGCACCAGCAGTCCCAGCTGCTCCAGCTCCAGCACCAGCAGTCCCAGCTGCTCCAGCTCCAGCACCAGCAGTCCCAGCTGCTCCAGCTCCAGCACCAGCAGTCCCAGCTGCTCCAGCTCCAGCACCAGCAGTCCCAGCTGCTCCAGCTCCAGCACCAGCAGTCCCAGCTGCTCCAGCTCCAGCACCAGCAGTCCCAGCTGCTCCAGCTCCAGCACCAGCAGTCCCAGCTGCTCCAGCACCAGCAGTCCCAGCTGCTCCAGCTCCAGCACCAGCAGTCCCAGCTGCTCCAGCTCCAGCACCAGCAGTCCCAGCTGCTCCGGCTCCAGCTCAAGCACCTGCAGCTCCCAGAACTATGTTTGGGCCCAGGCCCCGTATTTCCAGGCCTGCTCCTAGGCCTCCTGACTTTGCCCCTAGTTATGTGCCCAGGCTGTCCCCACAGACTTTTACCAGTCCTGGGCACCCACCTGTGTCTTTTGTACCCCTGTCTCTCCCTGTCCTGGTCCCCGTATCTGTGATCGTTCCAGTTCCTGTCCCCGGTGGTTTCTCTGTTCCTGTCCCTGTTACTGTGTTTGTTTCCATCCCCGTCAATGTTCTAGTCCCTGTTCCCATGTCCGGTCCCGTCCAGTCTCTGTCTCATGTCCAGTCTCCGTCACCTGTCCAGTTCCCCGTCCAGTCTCCGTCACCTGTCCAGTTCCCCGTCCAGTCTCCGTCACCTGTCCAGTTCCCCGTCCAGTCTCCGTCACCTGTCCAGTTCCCCGTCCAGTCTCCGTCACCTGTCCAGTTCCCCGTCCAGTCTCCGTCACCTGTCCAGTTCCCCGTCCAGTCTCCGTTCCCTGTCCAGTCTCTGTCCCCTGTCCAGTCTCCATCTCCTGTCCAGTTCCCTGTCCAGTCTCCATCTCCTGTCCAGTTCCCTGTCCAGTCTCCCGTTCGGTCTCCTGTTTTCCCCGGCCTCTCCCTGCCGCCAGCCCCCGGGGTTTGTTTTTACGCGCCTCGGGAGCTGCGCGTTTAGGGGGAGGTTTCTGTCACGCCTGGCCCTGTTTCCTGTCTGTCCTCGTGCCTGTGTTGTCCCACGTGACCCGTGCCCCTGTGTTCTGCCTGTGATTTTCCATTACCTCATGTCTCATTTGTAGCTCCACCCCTTCCCCAGGTGTTTCCACTCCCAGTGTGTTTCCTGTTTAGTTAAATAGACTTCCTCTGTTACTTGTCCTCTGTCGGTCTTTGCACTGTCTCCTGTCGTTTGTCTTCCTGTGTTCCCAGATTTCCTCTCAGTGTTTCTCTCAGTGTTTCTCTCAGTGTTTCTCTCAGTGTTTCTCTCAGTGTTTCTCTCAGTGTTTCTCTCCGTGTCTATCTTAGTTTAATCCTTGTAATTATCCTTGCTCTGTTTAGTTCATTGTCTAGCTTTAGTTATTAGTTTATTTCTTTGTTTATCTACTCCCGCTTTGTTTGTTAGTTATTATCCATCTAGTTTAGTTCCTTATTGTTTTCCTCGTTTGTTTTTGTCAGCCTCCCTATTTGTTTGTAGTATATATTTATCTTCCTGTTTATTCTGTTATTTTCTAGTTCCCTGTATTTTCCCTAGTTTATTCCCTTGCCCTGTTTTAGTTTATCCTGCCTAGTTTTATAGTCTTCCCGTTTGTTTATCTTTAGTATCTCTTTTGTTTGTTAGTTTTAGCTCGCCTCTGTTTCTTGTTTTCTTTGTTTCTTGTGTACTTGTCTCTTTGTTTATTAAATTCTCACCTTAACTGCACATACGTCCGCCTCCTCGTCTCTCTGCCTGGGTCAACCCTGACAGCTGCTATATATATATGAACATATTTCACTTATTTAAACCGCTCAGAATTATAGTTAAAAACCAAATAGTTTCTAAAAGCTACTAAAAAAAAATATGGGGGGGTTATTCAGGGTAATACTGTCAGTCCAGTGCTTTAAAGCGCTGCCACTATAATCAGGAGATTGCTGATTCGAATCCCAGTCATGCAGCTTGCCCATCAGCTGCCAGAGACCTAAGAGAGCACAATTAGCCTTGCTCTCTCTGGAAGCTTCCAAATTTCTCCTCCTCCTGCTCCTTCTTGTTTCTCTCTCTGATTTTTAGACAAATGGAAGAGGTGGAAGAAGGTAAAAAAAAACAATAACCCACCTAATAATATAGCTAAATTAAACACCCAGTTTGATCGCTTAAGGCTTATTCAATGAGTCTGATTTTCATAGACAAAAACATGTTACATTTAGAAAATGAACATTTGTATATTAATGATACCTTAAATGCTGAATCTGGACTGAGATGTTACATAATTTCCTTTATTGGGGCTTGCAGAGCACAGAGATGAGCAGCAGAACACCTGAAAAACTGATTTTCTGAAAAGGAAGAGGCTGACGGTCAGTATTGGATGCTGGTGATCTTCAGGCTCTCAGGTGACAGCATTAAAAACAGGCTGTACTGATTCTGTAGTGGAAATACACTGCATGAGCTCAAAAACAGTTCCAGAAATCATTACTTTATGTCAGTAATTCAGTTCAAAATGTGAAACTAATTTATTATATCAAATCAAATTTATTTGTATAGTGCTTTTTACAACTGGTGTTGGCACAAAGCAGCTTTACAGAAACATGATTACAGGACAAAGAATCAGGCAAAAACAATAAACATACAAAATACAGAATACAGAACCCCCAGTGAGCGCTATAGATGTAATATACACAGAGTGATCTATTTTAAGCGTTCATGCTTTTTTTTTATTGTTGATGGTTATGAAGCTTATAGCCAATGAAACCCCAAAAATCAGTGTTTTAGAAAATTAGAATGTTATATAAAACCAATTGGTAGGACCTTTTGGAGCAGTGTGGGCAGTGTGCACAAGTCCTGCTGGAAAATGAAATCCCCATCTCCATAAAAGTTGTTGGTCCACTATGTTACATTAAGTCCAAAGTCAGTTAAAAAAAATAAAATAAAACTATATACTGTAAGTGGAGGTGTGGACGTGGCCATTAGGAAAGACAGCGGAAACGTTTGGGGATAGAAATCAGGAAATACAGAGACCGCATGTGAGTATACATTCGCCTTCATTGCGGGAAATGCGCGGTGTGCTGTGTGTAACAGTTTTATTAAATAATAGATCTGCTGCTCTGTTCATTAATCTATGCGTCTGAACAAGTTGGTCAGGCGTGCGGGGTCCGTGGTTGGCGTGGAGCTGGACTCTGTGGTAACGGTGGCAGAGAGGAGGACACTGCACAAACTACTCTCCATCATGGATGATGATGGTCACCCATTACATTCCATCATCATGGATCATAGGAGCAGTTTCAGTGGCAGGTTCTTGTCACAGAGCTGCTCTACGGACAGACTGAGAAGATCGTTCGTCCCAAGAGCCATCAGACTCTTCAACTCCTCCCAGTGGAGCCGGAAGAGAGAAGACAGATGAGAAACAAGGCTCATATGTGCTTTCTTAATCTGTACTGGAAAAACACCATACACATCTACACCCTGAGACTCTTTTGCCTCTTTACTGTATATACTGTTTATTTGCACTCCTGGACACTTGTCACTTTACTGTACATCCTGTACACTTGCACTTCTGGACACTTTACTGTACATCCTGTACTTTTGCACCCCTTGACACTACACTACGCACCTTACTTAAATATAATACTTGCACATGTTTATGTTTATGTTTAATAGTCATATCTACTAATACCTCCTATACTTAGTTTATTCTTTTACTGCACTACCTCATATCTACGACTGTTTACTTCCACACTTTCTATAGTTTTTTTGTATTTATATATTTATGTATATATTTTTTTTAAGTCTCAATTTAGAATTTTATCCCTCAATAAGTGTATTGTACTACACTTATTGTTTGTTTCTACTGTGTATTGTTTTTGTTTCTACTGTGTTGTGTAATTGCTACTGGCTGCTAAATTTCCTTCGGGATCAATAAAGTATCTATCTATCTATCTATCTATCTATCTATCTATCTATCTATCTATCTATCTATCTATCTAAACAAATTTCAATAATTTAAACAGCTCAGAATTGTAGTTAAAAAGCTCTGTTTTTATAATAATGTGGAGGGGGTTTAAACCAGGCTTATAATGACAGTGTAGAGAGTGTCAAGTGGTCCAGCGGTCTAAAGTGCTGCCACTATGATAGGCAGATTGCTGGTTCGAATCCCGGTCATGCAGCTTGCCATCAGCTGCCGGATCCCATAGAGAGCACAATTGCTCTCTATTGCTCTCTCTGGGTGGGTGCAGTAGATGGCGCTCTTCTCTTTCCCCTCATCACTTCTAGGGCGATGTCAATCAATAAATCAACATTTATTTTCACTTGGGAAAAAACATTGAGGGTGACCCTCATTTACAATGTTGCCGAGCATTTACAACATCAAAGGGATTGAAAACATTAATAATAATTTAGAAATAATAAGAAATAAAATAGTAAAAAATGGAAAAAAAAAATAAAAGAAGTACTAATTTTAAATCAACATTTAATAAAAATATATATGTAAAACAGAAAATTCTAATTTTGACACATAAAAAGTAAAAAATGTATAAAATATAAATTAAGTAAATAGATAATAGTAAAAGTAAAGTAAAATGTTAAAAATGATAAGTGATTTAATAAATAATAGAACTAAGAACAAGAATGGGAACATAAAACATTAAAATGAAATGCAAAAATAAAAAATAAAAGTAATAATAAATAAACAAAAAAATAAATAAAAAATATAAAAAAATAAAATATAAATAAAATAAGAAAAAAGATCAACTAATAAAAAAGTCATTTTAAACAGTCACAGGCTTTCTGATGGATGTGGATCAGCACAAGGCTGCGTCTGTGAGCTGATGTATCAGAACCGAGTCGCTGCGCTGCTTTCCTCCAAGCGTTAGCGCTGTGCTGCTACTCGGCTATAATGCTCCATCAGCAGCAGTTCAAAAAGAGGCGTGTGCTGGTTATTAAAGAAATAGCTAAATAAAAAGAAGCTTTTCTTTGCTGGCTGTTATTTTTTGTGGGTTTTTTTTTTTTTTTTGTCTCCACTGTAATAAAAGTTATCTAGCCGTTTCCGGATCGGTTTTAACTTTTTAACGGACTGAACTCGGTGGGACCGGAGCAGAGGCGACTGCACCCTCCGACTCCCATCACCCAGACAGCCTGGACCCCCGCCAGGGCACCGCGCCAACACACCGCGCCAACACACAGCCGCACAAACCTCCAGACACCCTCATCTACCCGCTGTGTGTATCTGTACACACACACACACACACACTGGGACACACACACGCGGTGGTGTGGACAGGGCAGAGCAGTAAGGCATTAATAAATGTCCCGCTGGAGGAACAATAGAGCCAACAGCTGCATCTGCCCAGCGACAGAGAGCCCAGTGTGTGTGTGTGTGTGTGTCTGGTACAGTATATATCTGCAGTAATGCAACCCGTTTGACTCTGTGTATGTGTGGAAGGGTAAACTCACACACACACACACACACTTATCCATAGGGTGAGCAGACGTCTCGTATTTCAGCTTCACTAGAAGTTTCTCAACTTTTCTTTTTTTTTTACAGAAAGGCCGCGGGTTCACAATAACGTACCTGTTTATCGTGCTTATTTAATACAGTTTTATTTTTTTTAATAAAGCTGCAACATTGAAGAGATGTTTATCCTCATTCATCAGGCATAAAATCCTGTTTTTACTATATATATATATTCTTTTTATTTTTTTATTCTGGCATTAGAAATATATTCACAGTTTAGGATAATTAAGTGGAATTTGACGGGTTAGTATTTTTTTTTTTACAGCATGGTTGTTAAAGTTATAGATCTTTGCATTAATACTGGGGAACAAACACATAAACAAATAAATAAATACATAAAAAATAAGAGAGCACTTAAAAATGATGTGTTTCTTTGATTTTACCAAATTAAAAACCTCTGGAATATAATCAAGAGGAAGATGGATGATCACAAACCATCAAACCACCAAACTGAACTGCTTGAATTTCTGCACCAGGAGTAAAGCAGCATAAAGTTATCCAAAAGCAGTGTGTAAGACTGGTGGAGGAGAACATGATGCCAAGATGCATGATTTTAACTGTGATTTAAAACCAGTGTTATTCCACCAAACATTGATTTCAGAGATGTATTTCCCCCTTAACTCAAACCTTTTTATTTTTATAGTTCGACCCTATTTTGCACTGAATTTAAATCATTATACAACTGTTTATTTGCTATTTTCTATTTGATTGTATTTATCTGTATCTTTATCTTTATATTTTATATATTTTATTTAGTAACTTTGTGTATTCAATTTGTAACTTTGTGTATTATACCTGCTGCTGGATGTCTAGAATTTCCCCTCGTGGATCAATAAAGTATCTATCTACAGTTGTGGTCAAAAGTTTACATACACTTGTAAAAAAACATAATGTTATGGCTGTCTTGAGTTTTCAATAAGTTCTACAACTCTTATTTTTCTGTGATAGAGTGATCGGAACACATACATGTTTGTCACAAAAAACAGTCATAAAATTTGGTTCTTTCATAAATTTATTATGGGTCTGCTGAAAATGTCACCAAATCTGCTGGGTCAAAAATATACATACAGCAACATTAGTATTTGGTTACATGTCCCTTGGCCATTTTCACGGCAACTAGGCGCTTTTGGTAGCCATCCACAAGCTCCTGGCAAGCTTCAGGTCGAATGTTTGACCACTCTTCTTGACAGAATTGGTGCAGTTCAGCTAAATGTGATGGTTTTCTTGCATGAACCCGTTTCTTTAGCACTGTCCACATGTTCTCAATGGGGTTTAAGTCAGGACTTTGGGAAGGCCATTCTAAAACCTTAATTCTAGCCTGGTTTAGCCATTCCTTTACCACTTTTGATGTGTGTTTTGGGTCATTGTCTTGTTGGAACACCCAACTGCGCCCAAGACCCAACCTTCGGGCTGATGGTTTTAAGTTTTCCTGCAGAATTTGGAGGTAATCCTTCTTCTTCATTATCCCATTTACTTTCTGCAAAGAACCAGTTCCACTGGCAGCAAAACATCCCCAGAGCATAATACTACCACCACCATGCTTGACAGTAGGCATGGTGTTCCTGGGATTAAAGGCCTCACCTTTTCTCCTCCAAACATATTGCTGGGTGTTGTGGCCAAACAGCTCAATTTTTGTTTCGTCTGACCAGAGAACTTTCCTCCAGAAGGTTTTATCTTTGTCCATGTGATCAGCAGCAAACTTCAGGCGAGTCTTAAGGTGCCTTTTCTGGAGCAAGGGCTTCTTTCTTGCACGGCAGCCTCTCAGTCCATGGCGATGTAAAACACGCTTGACTGTGGAGACTGACACCTGTGTTCCATCAGCTTCCAAATCCTTGCAGACCTGCTTCTTGGTGATTCTTGGTTGACTCTTGACCATCCTGACCAATCTCCTCTCGGCAGCATGTGATAGCTTGCGTTTTCTTCCTGATCGTGGCAGTGACACAACTGTTCCATGCACTTTATACTTGCGTATAATTGTCTGCACAGTTGCTCTTGGGACCTGTAGCTGCTTTGAAATGGCTCCAAGTGACTTCCCTGACTTGTTCAAGTCAATAATTCGCTTTTTCAGATCCACACCGAGTTCCTTTGACTTTCCCATTGTAGCTTTTGTAGCTGAGTCTAATCACTGGGTCAAATGAGCCCTATTTAAATGGGCTCATGAGAAGTCAACAGCTGTAGTCAATCAGAATCACTTACAAGAAGTGAAGAGGCCATGACATGAAGCTAATTTGATTGACACAACTCGCTACATCACCAAAATTGACAAATTTTGTTGCTGTATGTATATTTTTGACCCAGCAGATTTGGTGACATTTTCAGCAGACCCATAATAAATTTATGAAAGAACCAAATTTTATGACTGTTTTTTGTGACAAACATGTATGTGTTCCGATCACTCTATCACAGAAAAATAAGAGTTGTAGAACTTATTGAAAACTCAAGACAGCCATAACATTATGTTTTTTTACAAGTGTATGTAAACTTTTGACCACAACTGTATCTATCTATCTATCTATCTATCTATCTATCTATCTATCTATCTATCTATCTATCTATCTATCTATCTATCTATCTATCTATCTATCTATCTAAATCTTCATCACACTGTTAAACTTTACACTGTGTAAACTTTAAGTTAAATAATTAGTTTTTTGTGCTATCAGTCGCTTAGCTACATAATTCTACTTAAATTTTATGATCAAGTGAATAAAAATTGCTTTCAGCTGCCAGAGCCCTGAGAGAGCACAATTGGTCTTGCTCTCTCTGGGTGGGTACAGTAGATGGCGCTCTTTCCCCTCATCACTCCTTTTATTTAAATAATAAAAAAAAGAATTTTGATGAATGTTTAATTACCCAAAAGCAGTGTGTAAGACTGGTGGAGTGCAAGAGGAGAGCATGATGCCAACACATACAGTAGATGCCATAGATGCCATAGTACATATAGCATCTACAATGCCATCACTAATGTAATCCAATCACTTTTACTGTAAAAAGTGTATCTGATTCCGAGTCTGATAATATAAAATAAAAGTCTTCCAGGTTCCAGATGTTTTAGATGTTCTATTCTGTGTCAGTCGTAAACCCCTCCCCACACTTTATCTCCTGATAGGATGTAACCCATGTAATCTCCACATAATACACCCACCCCGCCAACGCAGCTCAGCGGCATGAGGAGGAGGGGCCAGCCCATCATTTATGGGCCATTATTATGGGATGTCAGGTGGGGGAGTGTATTAATCTGTAGCTCGGGGAGGTGTTGGGTACACAGAGCGGTAGAGCAGACTTCATTAAGCGCTGTCGAGACACGGCGGCAGGAACGAGGGCATCCGGGGGCACGGAGCGCCGTAAGGGGGGGGGGGTCTTATAAATTATACTAAACCCAAATAAACATAAAGAATAAAGTCAGTGATCAGTGAGAGTGTCTACCTGTAATTTATTTAACTCTATATAACATTAGAATACTAAACCCAAATAAACATAAAGAATAAAGTCAGTGATCAGTGAGAGTGTCTACCTGTAATTTATTTAACTCTATATAACATTAGATTAGAATACTAAAACCAAATAAACATAAAGAATAAAGTCAGTGATCAGTGAGAGTGTCTACCTGTAATTTATTTAACTCTATATAACATTAGATTAGAATACTAAAACCAAATAATCTATAATAATAAAGTCATTGGTTAGTGAGTGTCTACCTGTAATTTATTTAACTCTATATAACATTAGATTAGAATACTAAAACCAAATAAACATAAAGAATAAAGTCAGTGATCAGTGAGAGTGTCTACCTGTAATTTATTTAACTCTATATAACATTAGATTAGAATACTAAAACCAAATAATCTATAATAATAAAGTCATTGGTTAGTGAGTGTCTACCTGTAATTTATTTAACTCTATATAACATTAGATTAGAATACTAAAACCAAATAAACATAAAGAATAAAGTCAGTGATCAGAGAGAGTGTCTACCTGTAATTTATTTAACTCTATATAACATTAGATTAGAATACTAAACCCAAATAAACTATAATAATAAAGTCAGTGATCAGAGAGAGTGTCTACCTGTAATTTATTTAACTCTATATAACATTAGATTAGAATACTAAACCTAAATAAACATAAAGAATAAAGTCAGTGATCAGTGAGAGTGTCTACCTGTAATTTATTTAACTCTATATAACATTAGATTAGAATACTAAACCCAAATAAACATAAAGAATAAAGTCAGTGATCAGTGAGAGTGTCTACCTGTAATTTATTTAACTCTATATAACATTAGATTAGAATACTAAACCCAAATAAACTATCATAAAGAATTAAGTCAGTGAGGCTCAGTGAGAGTGTCTACCTGTAATTTATTTAACTCTATATAACATTAGATTTGAATACTAAACCTAAATAATCTATAATAATAAAGTCAGTGATCAGTGAGAGTGCCTACCTGTAATTTATTTAACTCTATATAACATTAAAATACTAAACCCAAATAAACTATAAAAAAGAATAAAGGCAGTGATCAGTGAGAGTGTCTACCTATAATTTATTTAACTCTATATAACATTAGATTAGAATACTAAACCCAAATAAACTATAATAATAAAGGCAGTGATCAGTGAGAGTGTCTACCTGTAATTTATTTAACTCTATATAACATTAGATTAGAATACTAAACCCAAATAAACTATAATAATAAAGGCAGTGATCAGTGAGAGTGTCTACCTGTAATTTATGTAACTCTATATAACATTAGATTAGAATACTAAACCCAAATAATCTATAATAATAAAGGCAGTGATCAGTGAGAGTGTCTACCTGTAATTTATTTAACTCTATATAACATTAGATTAGAATTCTAAACCCAAATAAACTGTAATAATAAAGGCAGTGATCAGTGAGAGTGTCTACCTGTAATTTATTTAACTCTATATAACATTAGATTAGAATACTAAACCCAAATAAACTATAATAATAAAGTCATTGGTTAGTGAGTGTCTACCTGTAATTTATTTAACTCTATATAACATTAGATTAGAATACTAAACCCAAATAAACTATCATAAAGAATAAAGTCAGTGATCAGTGAGAGTGTCTACCTGTAATTTATTTAACTCTATATAACATTAGATTAGAATACTAAACCCAAATAAACTATAATAATAAAGTCAGTGATCAGAGAGAGTGTCTACCTGTAATTTATTTAACTCTATATAACATTAAAATACTAAACCCAAATAAACTATAAAAAAGAATAAAGGCAGTGATCAGTGAGAGTGTCTACCTGTAATTTATTTAACTCTATATAACATTAGATTAGAATACTAAACCTAAATAATCTATAATAATAAAGTCAGTGAGGCTCAGTGAGGGTGTCTACCTGTAATTTATTTAACTCTATATAACATTAGATTAGAATACTAAACCCAAATAAACTATAAAAAAGAATAAAGGCAGTGATCAGTGAGAGTGTCTACCTGTAATTTATTTAACTCTATATAACATTAGATTAGAATACTAAACCCAAATAATCTATAATAATAAAGTCAGTGAGCAGTGAGAGTGTCTACCTGTAATTTATGTAACTCTATATAACATTAGAATACTAAACCCAAATAATCTATAATAATAAAGGCAGTGATCAGTGAGAGTGTCTACCTGTAATTTATTTAACTCTATATAACATTAGATTAGAATACTAAACCCAAATAATCTATAATAATAAAGTCAGTGAGGCTCAGTGAGAGTGCCTACCTGTAATTTATTTAACTCTATATAACATTAGAAAAGAATACTAAACCTGAATGAACTATAATAATAAAGTCAGTGGTCAGTGTTAAAGATCACTCCACAGAAAGAGTCTGAAAGTGTTTTAAATGGAATGAATGGGAATATATATATATATATATATTTATTATATGTTGCGGGTGTTGACGTCGGTGGTGACGGGAGCGCTGGTGATCGATGGGAAAGCAGCAATTAGCAAATGAGGTTTTTGGGGTTTTGTGGTGAGACTGTCAGAGCCAGCAGCGATGGTGTGAGTGTGTGTGTGTGTGTGTGTGTTGGGGGGGTGTGTTCTGCTGCCAGGTGTGAGGAGTGTTGGGGGGTGGAGGAAGGTGTAGGGGGACTGGTGGAGGTGTAGCGGGGGGGTGAGGGGGGTCTATGGCAGTATATTTATTAGCGGCTGTCAGCAGGGTGACACTTTGATGAATGGTGGTGTGTAATCAGGAGTGTGTTCAGACAGCCTGCACTCACAGCCTTCTACCTGCCAAATATCACACACACACACACACACACACATTCACACACTCACACACACACACACACACACACTCACAAACACACACATCACGCGACGACTGTTTTTTTCGTAACCTTTAGAAGAAAAAAAGAGCCAGAGCTACGGAAAACATTCTTCCCTCCTGCAAATGAAAGGGCGAGAGACATAAACAGAGACATAAAGAGAGAGAGAGACATATATGGACAAATACACTAAAAAAAAACTAAACTAAATAACTAAAACCCAGAGACATACATTGCAACCATATTAGTGTCCCGTGACTTTTTGCATATCCCATGAAAGCTATAGAGAACTATAGAGAGTCTTTGGTATTTAATATAAAGTTGCGGTAAAACTTCCTATGAACCCTGTGTTCATAATACCTTATGAATGCATTCATAGTGCATTATATGACATGCATAATACCTTATAATGACTGTAATAAGCTTGTATAATAACTCATAAGTACTTACAGTGACATTACAGTGACATAACACATTATAAACTACAAGTACAGTATAAGGGTTTATAAAGAAAGGGCTTACAATGCCTTATAATATCTGTTCATAAGAACAGTGTACAATGTAGTGTTGTAATGCGCTATAACACAGATTTGGTACATTTTGGTATAATGCATTATAACAAGCAGTTATGATTTTTCGAATTAAGCTTTTATATAAGTGCATAACACATTAAATTTTAATATGCCTCACTATAATGTCTTATGACAGTAATGACTGTATATAAGGCTTAATAATGTGTTATGGACTTATATAAATTGCAACTGGCACACTGATTTATTAATAATTTATTTCACGTCCAAACCATGATTTAAGAGAATTTGTACATGTCTTTTGTGCATTTTGAGCTGTGCAAAGCATATTTTTGTGTCCTCATGATACAAAAGACACACCAACTAAACAGCCCTAAATCCAGCTGTGCGATATGTGCCATAACTGAACGTTTCACTTTAAAATGCTAAAATAGGGCCCAACGTCTTATCACCAGTGGTGTGCAGTGAGGCCCTTCTAACCCTTTAGAGAACCTGGTTCTAGACACCTGGTTTTAGAGCACAATAATTGATTGTGGTGATGGACAGTTCTGGTGGAAACAGGAGAGTTGAGGTGCACATTGAATTCTGCCGTGATTTGATCAGCCGTGGTTTTATGTTTTTTGGATACAATCCGGGTTAGCACCTGAACATCCATTTCAGACAGCTTCCTCTTACAGCATCCACAGTTAATCCTGTTGGATGTGGTTGGTTCTTCTTGGTGGTATGCTGACATTACCCTGGATACTGTGGCTCTTGATGCATCACAAAGACCTGCTGTCTTGGTCACAGATGCTCCAGCAAGACGTGCACCAACAATTTGTCCTCTTTTAAACTCTGGTTTGTCACCCATAATGTTATAGTGTGCATTACAATATTTAGAGCAGAACTGTGCTCTTACCCTGCTAATTGAACCTTCACACTCTGCTCTTACTGGTGCAATAATGTGCAATTAATGAAGATTGAACACCAGGCTGCTCCAATTTAGCCATGAAACCTCCCACACTAAAATGATGACAGGTGTTTCAGTTTCATTGTCCAAACCCTGTATATTATAGTTATTGTAAATTGTAAGCATATATTTAATAAATTAACTAGAATAAAAAACAGCGACTAATTTAAAGCATTAGTCTGCGTTGTTCAGTTGCTTTATGATGCATATCTGACTGACAGCTGTTCTAACCAATCAAAACTGCTTATGTCCCTTATGTCTGCGTGGACCCTTCTCCTGATTTTGTGAAGGGTGTAGTAATGAGGCTATTAGCAAAGTCTAGTAGCAAAGGACAATTTAACCAATCAGATTCATGCTTTTCAATACGGGGGCGGGGCCATGGCTGTCTAACCCTTTCTCAGAAGCGTTCTGATGAAGGTGCTATGCATTGATTAGTCGTAAAACGGAGCTCATGCTGGATTTATTCAATAGTTAACTAACTATCATAGAACTGTGACGGTAAATGAGACAGATGTTGTGTTTTATCTAATTTAAAAACAATTTTCAAGGCTGTCCTTCAATGTGAAACTAATTCACAATAATAGGCCGTCTGACTGGTGAGCTTTTGTGTGTACTTAATGTTTTGTCTGCTCTGGCGTAACGTTAATGTAGACATAAGAATGAGTGATCTTTGTTAAACGGCTGTACTTAAGCAATGAAAATTAAGCATTGATTGTTGTGGTCTGTTGTACAGTAAATAGTACTTTTGTCGTGTGTAGCTGTGTTTGTGGGATGTTAATGTGTATTAAGTTCATATAAGTCAAGACCAGAAGTGGAAAGTAACTAATTACATTTACTCATTTACTCACGTTACTGTAATTGAGTAGATTTTATGAGTAATTTGTAAAATTAAGTAATTTTACTTTTACTCAAGTAATTTACTTCGCTACTTTGGAAAACTCCCTGTTACTGAGTAAAAAATGAAATGCTGGGAAAAAAATTGAGTTTTGTTCTCCATGGCAGCGCAGCTGAACTTCTCCATGCAGTGTTTATTACGGTTTAGCAGGAGAGACGCTGTGTAAATCAGCTGTGTAGCCTGGGGTCTGTGTGCACGGCTCGGGGTTATGTGCTTCTTTACGGCACAGTGCATGTGCCAAACAACAATTTTTTCGTATGATTTCATGTTTTTCATGATAATTCCTTAAGTTTTGTTGGAAACATTAAACATTAATCTGCTTGAATGTCAAAAAAAACGTAAATATCAGCTATCAAAGCATAGCAAAGCAATGGCAAGTTAAATAATTATAATAAACTGTAAAACTATAAAACTATAAAAAATATGGCTTATAGTTACATATATGACCTCAAACTTTTAACAGTAAATAAAAAAAAATTAATCATATAAAAACCTATGCCACTTGTTCTTGAAAATGTTTTATGGGGGGGGGGGGGGGTCTGAACAAATACTGCCTGAAAGGTCCAAATTATTTAATTGAATAATTACTTAATTTATGACATCAAATAAATAAAAGTAACTATGTAACTTTTACCTAATGTAGATTTTAAATTGAGCACTTTTTTACTTTTACTCGAGTACATTTTTAGATGGGTACTTTAACTTATACTTGAGAAGAATTTTAGCAAAGTAAAGGTACTTTTAATTCATTACAATTTTTCTGTACTTTTTCCACCTCTGGTTAAGACAGAGAATATGTAGTTATTGTAATATTTATCTATGTGTAGGTCGGCAGGGGTGGGGTTTTGCAGAAGGGGTACCCACTATATTAACTGCATGCCATTTCTTTTTCTTTATTTTTCTTGTCACTGAAAATCAATCAAATGCAATGCAATTCTCCAGGATCTAGTAGAAAGTCTTCTCTGGACAGTAGAGACTCCAATAAAAGCAGTGTAGGAGAGTAAAAGAGAGGGGAAGGATGGTGGGTGGGTGGTGTTGGGTGGTGGTGGTGGGGGTGGTGTATTGTGATGGGGCAGTGAGAGAATAGAATCTGCTAAGCTCTGTAGTTTTGTTTTAATTGCTGCAGAGCGGCTCGCTAACCTTAATTAGTCCGTCAGTTTGTGCTGTTTCTCTGCTGTTTCGCTGCTGTTTAGCGAGTGTTGGGTTATTTTTCCGAGGTGTTTTTTTGGTCGGCCATTGTTTAATTTGACTGTTTCTCGCAGTAGAACTGGCCTCTTTTGGGAGAGAAGGTGTTTTGTATTGTTCTGGTCCGTATTTGTCCCAGTTGTTCTCCGGTTGGGTTTGTTGAGTTGGTGGCCTTGCTTTGGCTGCATTGTTTAAGGGGGTTTGACCATCTGCTTCGCGCTGGAGTTATTGAGTTATTGTCTCAGATTCAGCATTTCACAACTTTTGAAGCATTAAAAGTTTAGAGTTTCAGTGACTTTTACTAAAGCCTGTCCTAATTTCACTCAGACTCTCAAACGTAAAGCATAAATAACACTATACGGCCCAATTCCATTTCATTTTCACACCCCTACCTCTGTTTTCGAGCCTGTAGGAATTGGGACAACCCTTTAAACAACCTATCTGTTGCTGGGTAACTAGTTAATTTTAGGTCTTTAGTGTACAGTACAGGCCAAAAGTTTCAATGATTATTTACATTGTAGATTCTCACTGAAGCATCAAAACTATGAATGAACACATGTGGAGTTTTATGTACTTAATAAAAAATGAGCTGAACCTCCACAGTCACCGGACCTGAACCCAATCCAGATGGTTTGGGGTGAGCTGGAGCACAGAGTGAAGAAGGCAAAGGAGCAACAAGTGCTAATAAACACCTCTAGGAACTCCTTCCTTCCTTCAAGACTGTTGGAAAACTTTTCATTTCAGGTGGCCACCTCTTTTAGAGAAGCTCATTGAGAGAATGATGCCAAGTGTGTGCAAAGCAGTAATCAGAGCAAAGGGGGGCTATTTTGAAGAAACTAGAATATAAAACATGTTTTTTTTTGTTATTTCACCTTTTTTTGGCACTAGGGTTTTAAAGGTCAGTAAAAGTTTTTCTGAGCTGATTTTCTGCTTTTGTTTCAGTGTATTGTTCTTTAGAGAGAGGAGGAGGAGGAGGAGCCGGGCGGTGTGGGACCGTCACTGTCATGATGAAATTACTGAAAAAAAATAAAGAAATAAATAAAAAAGTGAATTAGTTAGAGGAGATGAGTGACAGCAGGTAACAGAGTAAAGCGTCCTCACTTTTATCCACAAACAAACTTCAGTAAAAGTGGAGGGTAAGCACAAAAGTACCCAGCAGCACTTTCTCTACTGTCTCTAGTGTTTAAACCATCAACAAACAAACAAACAAACAGCTAAACACACAAAACACAATTCACAAACCACCATAATACACTGAGATACACCAGCATCTCTTAATTAGAGCTTTATAAAAGAAGCTGCTTAATGTAGCATTAAATAACCAACAAACAAAAATACAAAAAAAGTGTTTCTAAAGCTTCTACTATATTTATTGTGTGTTTCAATGACATAATATATGTGAAAACACTATTAAACACTAAATAATATTTTTCTGATTTTTTTTTAATCGGAAATTTAATATTGATTTAATATACAGTACATATCTTCGCTGTCCAATGAAAGACACTTTACAGGCGAGAGAAAATAACGTGTAAACTCTTAATGGAAGTCAATATAAAAAGAGTTCATTTCAGGTCATTTTAAAGAGTTTGTTCTCACCATTCTTCTTCTCTGCCTTTCTGATATTTTTCTTGGCCTGCCACTTCTGGGCTTAACAAGAACTGTCCCTGTGCTCTTCCGTTTCCTTACTATGTTCCTCACAGTGGAAACTGACAGGTTAAATCTCTGAGACAACTTTTTGTATCCTTCCCCTGAACAACTATGTTGAACAATCTTTGTTTTTAGATCATTTGAGAGTTGTTTTGATGAGCCCATGATGCCACTCTTCAGAGGAGATTCAAATAGGAGAACAACTTGCAATTGGCCACCTTAAATACCTTTTCTCATGATTGGATACACCTGGCTATGAAGTTCAAAGCTCAATGAGGTTACCAAACCAATTTTGTGCTTCAGTAAGTCAGTAAAAAGTAGTTAGGAGTATTTAAATCAATAAAATGATAAGGGTGCCCATACTTTTGCACCGGTCAAATTTTGGTTTAATGCATATTGCACATTTTCTGTTAGTACAATAAACCTCATTTCAATCCTGAAATATTACTGTGTCCATCAGTTATTAGATTTATCAAACTGAAATGGCTGTTACAAACACCCAAATATTTAGAACTAAAAAGTATTAAGATTAATAGGGGTGCCCAAACTTTTTCATATGACTGTATATATATATATTTATTTATTTAGAGAAAGAGAGAGACCACTTCAGTTTCTGAATCAGTTTCTCTGATTTTGCTATTTATAGGTTTATGTTAAGTTTTTTGTTTTTTTTTATGCAACTTCGCATCATGTTCTCCTCCACCAGTCTTACACACTGCTTTTGGATAACTTTATGCTGATTTACTCCTGGTGCAAAAATTCAAGCAGTTCAGTTTGGTGGTTTGATGGTTTGTGATCATCCATCTTCCTCTTGATTATATTCCAGAAGTTTTCAATTTGGTAAAATTAAAGAAACTCATCATTTTTAAGTGGTCTGTAATATTTCTCTGAACTATCACTTTAACGGGTCCTGATGGATTAGTGGCTCCTGGCGTGTGACCTGTTCCCAGGTTAAGCGTCAGTGATGAGGTCACGGCCGGGGGGATAACAGTGGCTGTAGTTTCTGGAGAAGTGACCCGGGTTCGAGTCCCCCTGAGCTGGGTCAGCAACCACTGATCGACCCCACACTGCCCTCCAGCCTCCAAACGGCCAATACTGACACAGAATGAAAAAAATGATGAGTAAAATTACCTTTAAAAAAGTTTACAACTTTCTGCATTTGCTTTTTTTTAAGTAAATTTTATATATGTCTGTTTTACACACATATGACATATATATACATAGATAGACTCCACATAGCCTACCTTCTGGCACCGGCTTCTATGCTATGCAAAGTCTATGTATATATATGTCTATGTTATTATCAGTACAGTAATGGCGGCACTCGGAGCTGAAGCTAGTGCTATAGGATGTAAACAGTGTTTTTTAATAAGCTTCTTTTAAATAAGTAATAGTGTATAATAATAGTGTAAATGTTTAAAAATTTAAAGTGGACATGTAATAATTCATAATGTATATTTAATCATTTATAGTAGTTACTGAATATTTCATAGTCAACCCCCAACCAGAGCCCCACCCACTAGATCTTCAGAAACAGCTTTTCGAACACAGCAGGATCAGCCAGCAGACTTCTTCTGAGGGAGGGATCTATACTTACTGTTTGTAGTAAGTGAAATAAATGTTGAAATAATGAGTTTTTGTGTTTTGCTATTTAGCACAAGCTAACACATGTAAAGTGTGTACTCAGTGTGGCCAGCAACAGCTTATTTGCATAAAAGTGACAGAGCCCTTAAATGTCTCATTATAAAAGAACCTAAAACTGGTAAAAATAGAGCTGGTGAGATTTCTTTATCTTTATGTGGGAGTGATTGTGTTTAAAGAACTTTATGAACATATCTTGTAGATAGATAGAATATAGACCTATTCTAACTTGAGGAAAACAGGTAGAATATGTCTCCTTTTTTGTGTTATTTTAATTTCATACTGGATATTAATATTAATAGACCATAATTCTGGAGATTAATGTTGTTAGAAATTGATACAGGATATTAATGTTATTAATACAATTATATCACACTTTTATTATGTTATCATTTTGTACAGTTATGTTAAATCACCTTATTATTATAATTAGCATCACTGTACTAAACACTTCTGATTGGTGGTTTAGGAGTCGTTTGTCTTCTTCTCTGGCACGCTGCTGACAGGTGTGTGTGTGTGTGTGTGTGTGTGTGTGTGTGTGTGTCGGCTCCCCCTGCAGGGAGATGAATGAAGCGTATGATGCTCAGTGTTGGTGGTTGAGGACCTCGCACAGAACACAGCAGGATTAGCCAGCAGACTTCTTCTGAGGGAGGGATCTATACATACTGTAAGTAGTAAGTGAAATAAATGTTCAAAAAATGAGTTTTCGTGTTTTGCCATTTAGCACAAGCTAACACATGTTATTACGCAGTGTGGCCAGCAACAGCTTATTTGCATAAAAGTGACAGAGCCCTTAAATGGCTCATTATGAAAGAACCTAAAACTGGTAAAATATCTTTATCTTTATGTGAAAGTGATTAAGTTTAAAGAACTTCATGAACACATTTGTATAGAATATAGACCTACAGTAGGTAGAATATGTCGCCTTTTGTGTTGTGTGAACTTCATACTGGATATTAATATTAATAGACTTTCATTTTGGGTACAAATGTGGTTAGAACTTCACACTGGATATTAATGTTATTATTTTTACAGCTGACAAAAAATGATGGTTATGGTAAATCACATTGTTTTTATATGTAGCATTATTTTATTAAACACTTCTGATTGGTGGTTTAGGCGTCGTTTGTCTTCTTCTCTGGCACGCTGCTGACAGGTGTGTGTGTGTGTGTGTGTGTCGGCTCCCCCTGCAGGGAGACGAATGAAGCGCATGATGCTCCGTGCTGGTGGTCCGGTGGATAAGGCTGTAAGCCGGCGCTGGAGTGCGGGTGGGCTGTGCCAGGCCGGTGGGCACACTGTGCCAACAGATGGTGCCACGGGTGGCAAGGGTACAGCAGCTGCTCTCACCGCCAAACCAGCAGCGCCCCCTATTGGAGGACACCGCCCACACACACACACCAACTCACCTAAACAGAGCTATTCAAACTATTTACATTAATATTTAATAGTGCAGAAAAGAACTGCAGATTACATAGAACTGACTGTAGTTACATAAAAATTCATAACGGCTACTGAATAATTCATAAATCTTATTAAACAGTCAGTGACTGCCTAATTTATACAAATTGAAGAATTATTAAATGTAGTCACTAAAATGTATAATAATCATTATTTAATCAATACTAGGAATCAATAGTAATTAATCAAAACTACCTCTAATAGCAAGAAAGTATTCATTAATTCTAGTAAAATTGATCATTTATAGTACCATATTTATAATGGTTACTAAATACTACTATATCACCAAGTTAATAAGTAATTCATACTGCTTAGAATTTATAAAAGTGAATAAGTCATGATGGTCACTTAATAAACTAATTGTAGTTACTATATAATGTTAATTAATTAATTCTGTTTACTGAATAATTCATAGCGGTTACTTAATATCTATTAGTTACTAAATAATTCATAGTGATTACAGAATATCTCAAAGTTGTTTTACACTACTTAATAAACAATTCTTATTGAATAAAAAAAAACGTTACTTAATTATTCATATATATCACTAAATAATACAAACTGGTTACTGTATCATTCATATTAGGTAATGCTTAATTCATACTAATTACAAAAAAATCATATTAGTTACTGAGTAATTTTAGTGGTTACTAAGTAATTCATACTGGTTACTTAAGCATTCATATTAAGTAATGAAAAATTCATACTAATTACTGAATAATTTATAGTGGTTACTAAATAATTTATAGTGGTTGCTAAATAATACATACTGGTTACTTAATCATTCATATTAGGTAATGAATAATTAGTACTAATTACTACACAATTGATACTAGTTACTGAATAATTTATAGTGGTTGCTAAATAATACATACTGGTTACTTAATCATTCATATTAGGTAATGAATAATTAGTAATAATTACTACACAATTGATACTAGTTACTGAATAATTTATAGTGGTTACAAAAAAATACATACTGGTTACTAAATAATTTATAGTGGTTTCTAAATAATTCATACTAGTTACTGAATAATCTATAGTGGTTACTAAATAATACATACGGGTTACTTAATCAATCATATATTTATTTAATGAATAATTCATACTAGTTACTGAATATTTTATATTGGTTACTAAATAATTTGTACTGGTTACTAAAACCATTTATACGAATTACTTAAACATTCATCGTAGTAACTGAACAATTTATAGTGTATATTTAATAATTAATTCTAGTTAACTGAATAATGTAGACTGGTTACTGAATACTGAAAGTCCATGTAGTTCTAAGTAATTACTAAGTGATAATTAGTCAATTATTGAGTCAATTAATAATTTGTAATGGTTACTGAATAAACTGAATAGATTCAGGATTATTTAGTAGTGATTCTGATTTTCTGAGTGTTTAAAATATAAGAATATATAGAATTTAGTTTTATTATATTAGTATTTGTTATACGTTTGCATCACACACACACTCCTCTACACACACTCCTCTACACACACTCCTCTACACACACTCCTCTGTGTGTGTGTGTGTGTGTGTGCGTGGTGCTGTTGTCCGGGCGGGTTC